>NC_057807.1:709651367-709877003 GCF_018294505.1 Triticum aestivum
TCTCGTTGGATCTAGCTATTTCTTGGTGCATCTCGCGTAGACTAGTGTTTATAATTCAATCATTGAATTAGCCGACCAAACCATGCTTTATCCCAACAATGCTCCTATCCCTAGAGTCTCTAAGGAGGTTAAAGTCCCTGCTCACCCAGCAACGATAGCAAGGATGAAGAAATCTTTTCTTGGATTTCTGCAAAGAAATCCAAAGACTTGGAATGGTTAGTAGGGCGATAAAATGCGATCGCTTCCCATTTAACTGATTTCTATGCTTCCCTCAAAAAAACTGATTGCTATGCTGAATCATCACAAGACTAACAAATAATTCACCTTTATCAATAGCTAGAACCTCAAAAGTATGATTTTTCGCCCAATCAGGATGTGAAACTGGGTTTGGTCATTTCTTGCAGCCCCAAGATATCAACCATATCTTTCCTAATGAATTCAGACAATTGACGTTGCCTATCCAACAGTCTGAGCCATCTAAAGACTTGGAATCGGTGCACCCTATGGGATCGGTGCCCCGCCCCTTTGGATGATTTTCATGAAGTATGACCCGTGCCCTTCCTTCCTTAATTTGGGTTTGCATCTGTTGACTCTGTGTTTGTGCCCAACTAGCATGATAAAGGGTGTAGAGTCTCAATTATAATCATTTAGCTTAGCCTCCCAGACACTTCTTCGATGAGCTCCTAGGCCCTAGAACTAGATATTTGCGCTAACAGAGATGGCCAATACATGTGTGGATACATAGACAACAACATGGTACTACTCATATCATCATACCATCATAGGCTAGCTCTTAGGGTTTAGCCTCTACGATCTCGTGGTAGATCTACTCTTGTACTACTCATATCTTCAATATTAATCAAGCAGGAAGTAGGGTTTTACCTCCATCGAGAGGGCCCGAACGTGGGTAAACATTGTCTCCCTTGCTTCTTGTTACCATAAGCCTAAGACGCACAGATCGGGACCCCCTACCTGAGATCCGCCGGTTTTGACACCAACAGTAACCATCATAATGACAGAAATATTCTTATATCATCACCAAACGTTAAGTGTGTAGACCCTGTGGGTTCGAGAACTATGCAGACATGGCCGAGACACCTCTATGATCAATAACCAATAGCGGGACCTCGATGCCCATACTGGTTCCTACATATTACACGAAGATCTTACCAGTTGAACCTCATTGTCAAGGATTCTGCTAATCCGATATCCAGTTCCCTTTGTCTATCGGTATGTTACTTGCTCGATATTCGATCGTCGGTATCCCATACCTAGTTCAATCTTGTTGCCGACAAGTCTCTTTACTCGTTCTGTAATACAAGATCCCGTGGCTAACTCATTAGTCACACTGCTTGCAAGCTTACTGTGATGTTGTATTACCGAGTGGGCCCTGAGATACCTCTCCTTCATATGGAGTGACAAATCCCAGTCTTGATCCATGCCAACTCAACAGACACCCTCGGAGATACCTGTAGAGCACCTTTATAGCCACCCAATTACGTTGCGACGTTTGGTACACAAAAGGTATTCCTCTGGTGTCAGTGACTTGCATGATCTCATGGTCATAGGAACATGTACTTGACATGCAGAAAACGGTAGCAATAAACTTGACATGATCAGATGCTACATTTATAGTTTGGGTCTTGTCCATCACATCATTCTCCTAATGACGTGATCTTGTTATCAAATGACGACTCATGTCTATGGCTAGGAAACTATAGCCATCTTTGACCAACGAGCTAGTCAGGTACAGGCTTACTAGGGACATGTTGTTGTCTATGTATCCACACATGTATTTGAGTTTCCGGTCAATACAATTATAGCATGGACACTTCTTGGATGAGCTCCTAGGCCCTAGAACTAGATATTTGCGATATCCACACATGTATTTGAGTTTCCTATTGTAAAACTTGTGCAGAAATTTCAGGAGCAGGCCGTCATTTTGAGCTTTCAGATCAAGAACTCTGAGACCACCACTAGATTTGGGTCTACACACCATGGGCCAGGCAGCAAGAGAGTTATGTTTGACGCCATCCGCAGTTTTTTTGGTCCACAGGCAGTGTTGCCGAATTTTATCCAGTTGCGCGACGATTTTTGGAGGCAATCGCATGGTACCCATCGGATATATAGCAAGCGATGTAATGATCGAGTTGATCAAGGCCAACCTACCACCATGTGACATGAGGGTCATGGCAGCAGTGATCCTTCTTTCCGCTTTGCACACAAAAGGTGTCATGTCAAGAACGGAAGGTCGGGTGGTCCCTAGGGGTAATCCCAGGTATGTAAACGGCATGTTGGCCTACATGCACTCGAAAAGAGCGGCCATATCATTGCATGTGTCCACCGAAGTGTTAATAGGCACGAGAGTTGACTTATGAAAGTTGATCTTAAGTCCAATGGAGGTGGCGTAGTCTTCGAGGATTTGCTTGATCTTGGCAGCTTGACGAAGACACGCAGGCAAGACAATGATAGTGTCGTCCGCATACTGGATCACCGGGTACTTGTCATTGCCCTTGGGAGGGATCGGGTGGTTTATTAAACCTTGTTCAAGCGCTTCATTGATAGCCGATTGCAAGAGGTCGGCAGCGATGACAAAAATGAGGGGAGACATGGGATCACCTTGAGGCACACCACATTTGTAAGAGAATTGCCGACCAGGCACCCCATTTAGGAGCACAGAGGACTTGCCCGAAGAGAAGATGCCCATCCAAGTGAGCCATTTAGGAGGGAAGCCCATTTTCCTCATGATTAGAAGCATAGCAGAATGCTCAATTGTGTCGAAGGCTTTGGCAAAGTCAAGTTTCAGGAGTACAATTTCTCTCTTCGAAGCTTGGCATTGATGTATATACTCGAAGGCCCAGGCCAAGCAGTCATGAATGGATCGGCCACGGAGGAAACCATATTGGTTTTGATGCACCAGGCTGAGGATAATTTTCTGGAGGCGATCGGCAAGTATTTTAGTTATCAGTTTTAGGCAGCAGTTCAGGAGCGTTATGGGCCGAAAATCGTTGACCGTGTCAGGTGAATTCATTTTGGGGATCAACGTGATATAACCAGCATTGATACTTTCCAAGTTGAGGCCTCCCCGATGGAACTCATCACACAAAAGATAGAAATCCTCTTTGAGGATAGGCCAACAAGCTTTCAGGAAGGCCCCATTGAAGCCATCAGGAACTGGGGTGCGGTCAGGTGGCATGGCTGCCACAACATCATCAATCTCCTTATTTGTGAACGGAGCCACAAGATTGGTGAAGATCTCTTCATCTTTGAGCAGATGATCTAAGTTAAATTTCATGGGCAAAGGGTTAGTTTGTCCCATCCTAGCCTTAAAGGCCTCAAACAGGACCCATTCTTTTCCAGCATGATCATCCACAATCTCGCCGTTCGCATCTTTAAGATAACTGATGCAATTTCTCCGGTAACGTTCAGTAGCGACAGTTTAAAAAATTTGGAGTTCTCATCTCCAAACTGAATCCAACGAATGGTGCAGTGTTTTCTCCAGTAGTCTTTTTGATATTGAAGGAGCCTCAGAAGGTGTTTTTTAAGAATACTGCAAAAATTTCGTTTGGGGGTAGTAAGATGATGGCTATCTTCAATGATGTCCAACTCCAGGAGGGCTTTGTTAGTATTTTCAATGGCAATAGATAGGCGGGAAATCTTTTTACTCCAATGCTTGAGAGCATATCTCACAGACTTGAGTTTCTGCCCAATAATCGCTGCCTGGTTGGAGCGTTTGTTATGTTTGATAGGTTTTTTCCAAGCTCTTTCCGCCACCTCCATGAAACCAGGGTGAGCGATCCAATATGTTTCAAACCTGAAAATCTTGCTTTTTGGGATGGTCGTTTGAATGATCACATTACATGGGGTGTGGTCAGAGACGGGCTTCCCCAATGGGCTTACCAGAGTGTTTGGAAAGGAGAGCGTCCAGTGCAGTGTGGTGAAAAACCAGTCAAGCTGTTCTAGAAGTGGTTGATGTTGCATATTGGACCAAGTATAGGCTCTCCCTTTGATTGGCAATTCAGTAAGGTTTTGTTCACGTATGAAATCATTAAAGGTGAACATATCTTGTACATTGCCTCCCGGCTTGTTGCAATTGTCGGGTGATCGGATATAGTTAAAGTCGCCAAGAATAAGCCAATCTTCTGAACTAGGGATATCCAGCTCAAAAAGCCAAGTGGTGAATGCCACACGAAGCTCACCTTGACAAGGACCGTATACATTGATTGACTTCCAAGAATGATTTGATTGCGTAGAAGTGAGCTCTACGCCTAACGCAAAACTCTCAGACAAGAAGACCCGGCCAGTGAAAACACTGCTATTCCAAATCGTAACGATGCCACTAGAGGCGCCAATCGAAGGGATAAACGCAAACTGATCAAAACTTCGGGGGCATAAGGATTTTAAGGTAGCAGCATCAAACGAGGGCATTTTAGACTCCTGAAGACAAATCACATCGCATCCACTAGAACGAATCACATTACCAAGCGCTAAATGTTTTTCAGGCGCATTAAGACCGCGAACATTCCAGCAAAGTACGTTCCAGTCACGCAAAAGCATTGGAAGGACAAAGTTTCAGATAGCTGCAGAAATGGGATAGAAATAGAACTCGCCTACTCTTTGGACAGAGCCGAGGCAGTAAGCTCTTCAGCAGGCACGGCGCAAAGATCCGTACCAATGGCCTGAAGCGTGGCAATGGGAGTTGGAGGAGGCACATCTGGAAGTGTATCATCAGTGTTAGGGACCGCCAGAGTGGTTGCAGTAGAGTTGGCATCTTCAGAGATCATAGGCACAACACGAGGCTTGACCTTGGACTTGACAGGGCGTGCTTCAGATGTAGCAGAAACCCGGAAGCCATCATATTTGTTGGTTCTGTTGCTTCTGCACAGAGTAGTAGTATCAATTGGGGCCAGCATCTTGCCTTTGCGTTGCTTCAGAGTAGTTGCAGTGGTAGGCATAACGCTTGATCCTTCTTCAGGCATCAAAAGAGGAGCTTCATCTGGAGAAGTCTCACTAGGCAGCACCAAAGAGGCCTCATCAGACATTGACAAATTTGGCATGGTGGGTACGGATACTGCAGATTCAGGTGGGGCAGGGAGTGTGAGTAGGGCATTAGGGTGCTCATCACTTGAGTTGGTAAGCTCCTCCAAACGCACATTTGGTTCAGGGAGAGGCAGTGGAGCGTTAATCGCAGTCAGACTTGCCTGAGCAGAAGAAGCCATCACACGAGCTTGAGAAAACTGCTATCCCACAGGCTGGTGATTATAGTATTATACCACTTCTAGTATTACCTATGTTGTTCTTTAATACTTTTGTGTGCCATCTAGTTAATCTCGAGTACAAATGATACATATTCTGTAGCTTTCATCTATGTTCTCCCTTTAGTTTATGAGACATGTTGCTTCTAGTTAACCCTAGTCCTTCTATTTATGTCGTCTCCTACAGGCACTCATTTACATAAATCTAACTACTAGTTGTCTTCCATGCATGTCAAATATAATTGCACACACTGATATATCCACAAGAACCTCACGGAGCAATGTAAAGGCCAATAACATGTAAAGGCAGTTCTTCAGAAGACTTGCAGAAAGATGATGAATCCTCTTCACGCCACAAGGTCCTTGCTCTAACTTGGCCTGTGATATGGGTACAACATGCATATAATGTCCTGGAGTGTATCTACTCTGTTGCAATGCCATGTGCTTAGCATGCTGATCATGCATGTAAATATGTCATGCCTTCCTATTTTTCAGTACCTATTCCATTCATGATAACATGTTTTCAAATTCAAGTACTGTCATTCTACTCTATCGCAATGCCATCTGCTTAATTTGGACATCATGCTTCTGAATATCTTATGCATTGTTATTCATTAGTATGTACTTCATCTGTCTGCCATACCATGTTTTTTTACATTGAAGTGAAGTTCTAGTGCTCTGCTGCAATGCCATCTTATTTTCCCAATCATACACGTGTATGTTGCCTTAGTTATTTCTGTACATATTCCGGTAGCATATAGTTTTACATTCAACTAGTGTTTTTTTGTTGTGTTGTCCTGTCGTATCCCTAGCTCTTACACCATACTCCCTCCGTCCGGATTACATGTTGCCGAAATTGATAAAAAAGGATGTATCTAGAACTGAAATACGCCTAGACCCATCCATTTTTTTCCGGATGGAGGGAATACATGTCAATATGTCATGCCTTCCTATTCTTCAGTACCTATCCCATCTCTCTGTTGTCGCATGTTTTATAATTAAAGCACCATTCTTCTATACAAGGCATGCAAGGGGAAGACGACTATGTTAGAATCTGAAGGGTTACAAACAAGGCCTTTGCGAAAGATCCAAACACCAGGAGATAATAAACCAACTCCAGTTTTTATACTGCTCCAGCACAGAGAAACTCAACTCCTACTGATAATAAGCAGATTCCAGTGGCCAAAGAACTAGTTCGCTCCAGTCCAGCAAAAATATGTCAACTCAATTCTAAGAAGCGTCTGCGTATCCTTGCATCATGAAATTTTATAGCATGCTGATCATATTTTCTACATGTTTCTTACCCATCTCTCTTTTAGAAAATAAGCTTAACAGATACAAGAATTTCTGCAATGGTATTGTTTATGAGGAAAGATTTTTGCAGGAATTCTCTGTGCTCCAATGTAGATGTAAGTACCTATTGTATATCACTATATTTTTACATCAGCATGTATTTTGTTAATCGGCATGAATCCAACCTTTATCTGATCTAAATTTAGTTGTAGCAAAATGTATGATTAAAGGCCACAATGTTGATTTTTGTAAGGAAAACTGCGTGGTAGTTTTGCATCCT
This sequence comes from Triticum aestivum, assembly GCF_018294505.1. Lineage (NCBI taxonomy): Eukaryota > Viridiplantae > Streptophyta > Magnoliopsida > Poales > Poaceae > Triticum > Triticum aestivum. The sequence goes on from NC_057807.1 coordinate 709,658,196, forward strand.
GAGCTGCATGAGTGTACTATCTCATATCAGTGGGTTTGAATACTTTGGTTCTGCAGTGGGTTTTTCAGTGTTTTTTTACTGTGTTGTCCTGTTATATCCCTAGCTCTTACATCATACTCCCTCCGTCCGGATTAAATGTCGTAGAAATGGATAAAACTGGATGTATCTAGAACTGAAATACGCCTAGACCCGTCCATTTATTTCCAGATGGAGGGAATACATGTCAATATGTCATGCCTTTCTATTCTTCAGTACCTATTCCATCTCTGTTATAGCATGTTTTATAACTGAATCACCATTCTTCTATATAAGGCATGCAAGGGGAAGACGGCTACGTTAGAATCTGAAGGGTTACAAACCAGGTCTTTGCAAAAGATCCAAACTCCAGGAGATAATAAACCAACTCCATTTTTCATAGATACTGCTCCAGCACAGAGAAACCCAACTCCCACTGATAATAAGTAGATTCCAGTGGCCAAAGAACTAGTCCGCTCCAGTCCAGCAAAAGAATGTCAACTCCATTCTAAGAAGCGTGTGTGTATCCTTGCATCATGAAATTTTATAGCATTCTGATCATATTTTCTACATGTTTCTTACCCATCTCTCTTTTAGAAAATAAGCTTAACAAATAGAAGAATTTCTGCAATGGTATCGTTTATGAGGAAAGATTCTTGCAGGAATTCTCTGTGCTCCAATGTAGATGTAAGTACCTGTTGTGTATCACTATTTTTACATCAGCATGTATTTTGTTAATCGGCGTGAATCCAACCTTTATCTGATCTAAATTTAGTTGTAGCAAAATGTATGATTAAAGGCCACAATGTTGATTTTTGTAGGGAAAACTGCCTGGTAGTTTTGCATCCTGAGCTGCATGAGTGTACTATCTCATATCGGTGGGTTTGAATACTTTGGTTCTGCAGTGGGGTTTTCAGTGTTTTTTTACTGTGTTGTCCTGTCGTATGCCTAGCTCTTACATCATACTCCCTCCATCCGGATTAAATGTCGCAGAAATGGATAAAACTGGATGTAGCTAGAACTGAAATACGCCTAGACCCGTCCATTTATTTCAGGATGGAGGGAATACATGTCAATATGTCATGCCTTTCTATTCTTCAGTACCTATTCCATCTCTGCTGTAGCATGTTTTATAACTGAATCACCATTCTTCTATATAAGGCATGCAAGGGGAAGACGGCTATGTTAGAATCTGAAGGGTTACAAACCAGGTCTTTGCAAAAGATCCAAACTCCAGGAGATAATAAACCAACTCCATTTTTCATAGATACTCCTCCAGCACAGAGAAACCCAACTCCCACTGATAATAAGCAGATTCCAGTGGCCAAAGAACTAGTTCGCTCCAGTCCAGCAAAAGAATGTCAACTCCATTCTAAGAAGCGTGTGCGCATCCTCGCATCATGAAATTTTGTAGCATTCTGATCATATTTTCTACATGTTTCTTACCCATCTCTCTTTTAGAAAATAAGGTTAAACGATAGAAGACTTCCTCCATTGGGATCATATTCGAGGAAAATATCTTGCGGGAATTCTCTGTGCTCCAATGCTGATGTAAGTACCTGTTGTATATCACTATATTTTTACATCAACATGTATTTTGTTAATCAGCGTGAATCTAACCTTTATCTGATCTCAAATTAGTTGTAGCAAAATGTTAAAGGCGCCAATGTTGATTTTTGTAAGGAAAACTGCCTGGTAGTTTTGCATACTAAGCTGCATGAATGTACTATCTCATATCATGCACATTACTGAATTGTAGTGCTTCTCTGGTTGCCCATTCATTCATTGTGTCAATGTTGCTTTCGTGCTACCTTACCTAGTTGATGATAGCTGTGCCATATTGTGTTAATTTGGTGTAGGCTAGTTGCCCAAACATTTGTTGTGTCAATGTTGCTTTCCTATTATCTGACTTGGCCAGTGATAGCAATGCTAGTGTGTTAATTTTGTGCAGGCTGCTGAAGATAAGAAGACAAACTCTGAAAACAGCAAGGCAACCCCATTGTTTCTTTCCAGTAAATCTAGGCCAGGTAATATGGCAACAACTCATGATTAATCTATTTGGCTCCCGTCCTAATTTATGTTATGATGCAGTGGTCGAGACACTCTCCACTATCAATAATACAAGCCTGCCAAAATCGCCATCTGAATCTGTTCAGTATCCTCTGTCTCGAATGCAAGGGAATAAATGTATGTTTGTGAACCAATTAATGGCTGAAGCAATGATGGAAATGGTGGATGAATCAGAGGTGCAGAGTCGTGTGACACAACAACTGATCAATGTTTTCAGAGACAGTGTAGCAAAGCAGAAAGAACTTGCCCACATGCTTATGGGTGTCATCTGTGTTGAGGTTGCAGATTGTGACGTTGTAGATGGTTAGGTTCTGCTCATTTATTTGCACTGGCATCAATCTTTGATTGCCAAGTGGATGTAATTTCCTGTAATATATGCTGGATGTGCAACGTTATTCCCTGTATGCCGTACCTTTGCTTGATCGATTTTGGTCCTGTGCATAATTGCTCATTGTAATGGGCTCAAATTATCTAATTTGGCCTAAAGACATGTACGAACTTTAGTGGGCCCATTAAGTTAATGGGCCGTTACTAGGCCGAAAGTTAATGGTCGGCCCTCTTACCTCCTGGGTCGTTAACAGGCCGACATCAAAGCGGGCAACAGGTGGCCCCAATTTATTTCACAGGCCGTTAACAGGCCGTTACTAAGTTTGGGCTACATATGGCCCAACTATACTGTAGGCCTTTAGCAGGCCGAAAGAGACAGCGGGCTTGTACTGGACCATGAAGACCATGGGCCGCTAAGAGGCTGAAAGTCAGGTCGTATTGTAAATGGCCCAACTGTGTTGTGGGCCTTTAGCAGGCCGAAAGAGAAACCGGGCTGGTATTGGACCATGAAGGGCATGGGCCGTTAAAAGGCCAAAACTAAGGTCCGACTGCAAATGGCCCAACTCATTTATGGTCCATTAACAGGCCGAAAGGCACACAGGGCCGGGAATTGTCCCAACACTTAAATGGGTCACTAAAAGGCCAAAACTCAGGTCCGACTACAAATCGCCCAACTGGCTTATGGGCCGTCAACAGGCTGAAAGTGACACCGGTCCAGAATTGGCCCAACACTTAAATGGGCCGCTAAAAGGCTGAAACTCAGGTCCGACAACAAATGGCTCATCAGATTTATGGGCCGTCAACAGGCTGAAAGACACACCGGGCCGGAAATTAGCCCAACATTTAAATGGGTCACTAAAAGGCCGAAAGATGTACATCCTGAAAATTGGCCCATCCATTAAATGGGTCTTTAACAGGCCGAAATCTCATCGAGCCGATATTGAGCCCAAATATATAGCGGGTTGTTAGGGCTCGAACTGATGATGGGCTGCAATGGTGTCAAATCTTTAATGAGCCGTTGACGGGCCGAATTGGCACATCTCGTATGGGCCGTGGGCTTAAATGGACCTGAGACAAGTAGGCCTTATATGGGCTGGCCTGCTAATTTTTACTGGGCCGGCCTTTTCACAAGAATGGGCCTCTGTTGGGCCATGCCACGTGTCGACGTATCATAGGCGCCTTCTGTCCAATGAGTGGATGACATCTGTCCCAACGATGAGCCGACACGTGTTTCCTCCAGCCAATGATGATTTTACACGTGGAAAATCCCAATTGGTCGGGGCTGTTAACGGGTTATCGGATTCAAAACCTGACCTGATAGCTTAACGGCGTTCTGTTACGGTGGATGCCACGTGTCGGTCACCCTTGACGAAAGCACTTCTGTGACGCGCGATTTATCGTCATGGAAGTGGACACTTTCGTGATGATAATTTTGGTAATGTCATGGAACACTTCTACGACAGCACAGGTATGACTATCTTGATTCTGTCATAAATTTGTCATGGATGTACATGCATGACAAAAAATGCGACCTACTGTGACAAACACGTATCATCACGGAAGTGTATTTTTTTGTAGTGAGGCACGCCAAGAGCGCGACTAGCAGTCCGGCCTCCGCTCAAATCCCATCAAAGCAGAATTTGTGCCACGCGTACACAATTACACACTCAAAATACCATGGGCACAGGCAGAGGCGGAGTAGTGGCTCAGTCAACAGCGCGGTATCACCGCCTCATACCTTCATAACCTTTCCTTTCACCTTTCAGGACATTGCTTTAGTGCAGCCTCTTCAGAAGGGCCGGATCAACGGACTTCCATAGGAGAGAAACCCAAGGAGGCAACAGGCTTTGCGTACAGACGAAAATACCCAGGTGGAATCTATTTACGATCGTTATACCTGTTTTATCTAGCCGTACGTAGCTTGCCCCTGGATAGGATATGTCAAATAATCCTATTTGTCTCCGCTTAATGCATTCATTGTAAACATACGCTTAAACGTATTATTCATAAGTGGGAGATCATATATAGCGTCAGCTTATTATTCTTATTTGAGCATTCTTTCTTACAAATGTCTATTTGATATTGCATCTGTACACCTTGGTACGTTCAGTTTGCCAGGGGCTTCTTATGCCGCCCCATAATACGGCAAGAAAAGTCCGAACACTTTCAATAGTGCGGCACCCCGAACTTATAGCATTATATGCATCAGCTCCGAATCATGTCTTGGGTCTACAGTTGGGATAGCCCGGCTCCCTTGTTTTGGTGCCTTATGTTCCGTTATATCGGCTAAGGTGGCGCAGGGAGAACTACTGCGATTGTGTCCCGGTTCTTCCGGACGAGCACCTCAGTAGAGAAAGCCGAAAACTGACCGGCATGATGTGGCGAGAGCTGGTCACTGTTCGAGAGGTCTTAAAATCCTTAAAGATTTTTTCGCTTTAGGCGATAATTCGACTTCATCTGATTCAGGGGTATATAGCGCCCCAATTCGGCCTTCCAGATTCTAGGGGCTTCGCCGAAATTTAAAATTGTAGACTTCTATGGCTAAGTGAAGGTTATAAAGCCGCATAGTCCGATTGCCTTGTTCGCTGTCGGACACCTCCTTAAGGGACCAAACATTTGGATAAAGAGTGTCTGGGTTTTCCACGAACACCCAGTACTAGTTACATGGGGGCGGAAGCCGACGAGTGGCCTACTTTCAGAATTTTATAAACAGCCACACAGAAGGTAATATTTTAAATAACAAAAGCGCTACATAGCGCAAGTAACTTCGTCCTTAAATTACAAACATGACAGAAGTGAATTCATTCTAAAATTATGTCCTTGGTACATTCATCGGCCACGAGGCGAGCACCCTTCATAACGCCATCATAATACTTCTCCGGATAGCAATGCGCCTTGCCCTCTGGCGGCCCATCCTTCACCAGCTTCTCCGCATCCAGCTTTCCCCAATGCACCTTCGCACGGGCAAAGGCCCAGAGGGCACCCTCAATGCAAACGGATTGCTCTGATGACTTCTAGTCGCGGACAGGCATTCACCATCCGCTTGATCAGGCCAAAGTAGCTGGTGGGCAGGGGCTCACCGGGCCACATCCGGACTATGAAATCCTTCATAGCCACTTCGGCCACCCTGTGGAGTTCGACCAACTGCTTCAATTGGTCACTCAGAGACGTTGGATGTTCGGCCCCAGCATACTGGGACCAGAACAACTTCTCCCTTGAGCTTCCCTCCTGCACACGGTAGAACTCCGCGGCATCTGATACGCTGTGTGGCAGATCTGCGAATGCCCCTGGAAAGCTCCAGACTCGAGTAAGTAAAAGAAACGCCTCCTCCACATGTTTTCTTTGCATAAAGAATTTCTTACCCGCCGCTATCTTTTTGGCCTGCTGGATTTCCTGTTGTGCCTTCTCGGCTTCGGCCTTGGCGTCTTTTATATTTGCAAGGGCCTTCGCAAGCTCGGCCTCTTTCGCCTTAAGCTCATGCTCCATGGACTCGAACTTTTTGCCGATCTCCTGGAGCTCTTGTTGTACCTCTCCCACTCTTGCATCTTGCTTTTCGCGCTCTTTGCGTTCCAAGGCCGCCTTGTGTTCGGCCTCGGACAGCGCTTTCTTGAAAGACGCCACTTCGGTGGTGGCCTCTGTTACCAAATCACGACGTTTGGTCATTAGAATAACCAATTTTATCTATCCTTCGTTATATGAGAGAGGGAATCATTCACCTTTGCTCTCTTCGAGCTGCCTCCTCGTGAGGTCGAGCTCTCCCTGCGACCGCTCCAAGTCCTGGTTTAGTCCGGCGATCTCAGCCGTATGGACCGCAGCGGCAAGCAGCACAGCCTGCTTGTTCACATTCAAACTTATAGTTAGACTCCTACGGATTATAATTGACCCTCTGTTTGGTTTTTCCTTCCGAACACCAAATAGAGTATCAGGGGCTACTACCTATCGGGTGGTAATTTCACATATTTTTATTACTTACCTCAAAGCCTGTCAGGAGGCTGGTGCAGGCTTTGATTAGTCCGCTCTTGGCGGACGAAACCTTCTGAATCACCGCACTCATAAGAGTACGGTGCTCTTCATCTATGTAAGCGCCGCGAAGCGCTTCCAACAGACAATCCGACGCCTCGGGCGCAACGGAAGTCCTCAACATAGACGTCCCTCCCTCCCTAACGAGGGGCTGCCCGCCTGAGTCCGGAACAATTAAAGGCTTCAAAGCAGTGTTCGGCTGAGAGTCCGGCTTACTGCGGCTCTCATCAACACGATTCGCGGGGATCTTGAACCCCGCGTGTCCGATGTCTGGAATGCCACCTTGGGGCGCCTCCAGAGCCACCTCCCTCCGCTCTGGAAGCCTTTGGGATAACACCTTCGTGTCATCTGCAAGCTGAGGAGTAGTGGCCGTCGGGAGCGAGTTCATCGCGGAATCGCTCAAGGACCCATCCGAAGACGATGCTTCGGGATGGACCCTGGCTGGACTACATACAAATTTGGTGTTATAACAAAACTATGAAGCAAAATTACGATAGAGTGTGGATACTTACGATCGCCACAGGGGCTTCTTCCTGGGCAGCCACCCCTCCTCGCTATCGACATCGGTGGCGGAGTGGTCCGGAAGGGACGACTTTCCCTTCTTGGACGTCCCAGCCTCCCCCTCCAGGGCGGCCTTCCTCTTTTTCTCCCCCCCCCCAATATGGGGAGGTGGAGTTTCTTCTTGTTTCCCCCCGCCTCCGCGGGAGGAATCTGCCTCATCGTCATCGGACGACGAGGGTATGACGGCCTTGCGCCGGGCGCCTTTCCTGGCCCCCTGGTCTGCCCTCTCAGGCCCTTCGTCCTTTTCTGATGGGGTGGCCTCCTTTTCTTCTTCTTCCCCATCGGGGGAGGAGTGTGCCTCGTCGTCTTTGGACGAGGCTTCTAGTGCAACCTTACGTCGGAGACCCTTTCGGATCCCCGGGGCCTTCTTATCGGCCTTCTTCTCCGGCCCCTTGTAGGACGCCGGGACCAGCATCTTCGTCAGGAGAGCATTAGTTGGGCTTTCTGGCAGCGGAGCCGGACAGTCAATCTGCTCCGCTGTCTCCACATAATCTTGAACAAATATGCCCAATAACTTAAGGCTCCCCCATGAATATATATTGGGAAGAACCGAATCCGGTGGCAGCCTGAGAACTCACCTGACTAGGAGGCCGCTCGGCGTGGAGCCCATGGTCCTCGGATATGGGAGGAGGTACTTCGGAGGCCTTGAACAACGCCTTCCACGCGTTTTTGTGCTTCATGCCGTAGAGCCTCTGAAGCGTCTGGTGTTCGGCCGGGACAAACTCCCATAGATTGAATGCCCGCCTTTGGCACGGCAGAATCCGGCGAACGAGCATGACCTGGATCATGTTGACAAGCTTGATGTTCTGTCCTTCATGCCCTTGATGCAGTTCTGGAGTCCGGTCAGCTCTGTAGATTCACCCCAGGACAGGCCCTTCTGTTCCCAGGAGGTGAGCCGCATGGGGGTTCCGGATCGGAACTCGGGGGCCGCCACCTAGTTGGTGTCGTGCAGCTCGGTGATGTAGAATCACCCCGACTGCCACCCCTTCACGGTTTCCGCAAAGGAGCCGTCCAGCCAGGTGACGTTAGGCATCTTGCCCACCATGGCTCCTCCGCACTCCGCTTGTTGGCCGCTCACGATCTTCGGCTTCACGCAGAAGATTTGCAGCCACAAGCCGAAATGAGGCTTGATGCGGAGGAAAGCCTCGCATACGATGATGAACGCCGAGATGTTGAGGACAAAGTTCGGGGCTAGATCATGGAAATCTAGCCCGTAGTAGAACATGAGCCCGCGGACGAAGGGGTGAAGTGGAAACCCCAGTCCACGGATGAAGTGGGTGAGAAACACGACCCTCTCTTGGGGTCCCGGAGTTGGAGTGACCTGCCCGTCATCCGGTAACCGGTGCGCTATGTCTGCGTCCAAGTATCCGGCCGCTCGAAGATTCACGATGTGCTTCTCCTTCACGGTGGAGGCCACCCACTTGCCTCCTGCTCCGGACATGTCTAGCTGTGCGGAGAAGATTTGGACTCGGGCGCTGGAGCTCGAGGGGGCAAGAGTGGGCGAAGGAGGAAGAAGGCGTGGGTAAAAATGGGGAACTCTTATCCCTTTATAGAGGTGACGGAAGCGGTGCGCCTCCCCACTTGCCCATTGAGAATCGCTTACTTCCCAAGCGCCACGATTGATGGCACGGTGGGATTAGCCATACCCGTATTGATGAGAATCCTGTGATAAGGGGACACGATCTCTGCTTTGACAAGACGTGTCAAGGAAACCGCCTCACAATACGTGTTGTGGCTGGTTGTGGGGAAATGGTTCGAATAATGACCTGACCGTAATGACATATCGCGTCATCTAAAAAGTTGTCAGCTGAAGTATCATTCTCTCTACGGTAGTATGTGAAAATCATTTTGCAGATCCGGACACGGTCTACGTGTTCGATAATAACCTTGGAGTATTCGGAAGGAGGAACCTGCCTTGCAATGCCGAAGACAAGACTGCGCGCCGGACTCATCGTCATTGAAGCCTGGTTCAGGGGCTACTAAGCGAGTCCTAGATTAGGGGGTATCCGGATAGCCAGACTATACACATCATCCGAACTATTGAAGCTTGAAGATACAAGCACTAGTGCAGAACTGGGCAATAGCACCGGTTCGTAAGGCCCTTTAGTGTCGGTTCCATAACCGGCACTAAAGTGTGGGCACTAAAGGCCCCCCCCTTTAGTACCGGTTCAGCACGAACCGGTGCTAAAGGGAAACCACATGGCACGAGCCAGCTCCAGGGGCCTGGAGCCCTTTAGTACCGGTTGGTAAGACCAACCGGTACTATAAGGTTTGGGGGGTTTTTAGTTTTATGATTTCTTTTTCATTTAATTTTGTGTTTCCATTTTAATTCTTTTTCGTTTGCTGGTATTTTACGATACTACACATTGTACATGTTATGCATATATATATATATATATATATATATATATATATATATAATTTCTAGTAGAACCAATCATGCATATATATATCATCAATTAATGTCTCACAAACCATCATATTAATTAATTCACACATACACACATGTATAGCTATATACAATTTCTCCTACATATGCATGTTGCCTTCGGAGCCAGTGGCATTAGCCTAATTGGTGCCTTCGGAGCACGATGACAATTGGAAGTGGTTTTCATGAGGGCGGTAGTGGGTAATAGTATTCTCCCCTCGGATTTATGACCTGGTCGAGCAAAAATCCCGCCATTTCCTCTTGAAGTGCTTCTACGCGCTCCGTTTCTAGGAGCTTCTCCCGCACCTCTCTGAACTGTTAAGAAGGAGATCAATATGCATGTGTATTAGTTGTGTGACTAGATATCGATAATGGTGTAAAAATTGTGAATAGTGTTTTGACAAGCGTACCCATTCCTGTCTTTGAGATCTGCTCCTTTCGGACGCCATCATGTGAATGTTCTCGCAAATGCAGAATGCACACAGATCAGTCCCCTGCGCCTACTTCAGGGCCTTTACGAGAATGGAATTTGATTAGATAATAATTAATCAAGCATGATAATTAAAGAGATGGCAGCTAGCTAGCTAGCTAGTACTACTTAATTACTTACCTTGGGTCTTCCCCATTTAAGCTTTTCTTTCCATTCGCCTTCCGTGACCCTGATGAACCTTGCCCAAGCCCTGCCTGCCGACAAAGAAAATGAATAAAGGGGTTATTAAATAGTTCATATCATGAAATGACGAACTAAATAGGCCGAGATATATAGTTAATAATGATTGAAATTACCTGTTGACTATCCCAAACAAGATGTTATAGTCAGTTTTTTCTTTGAGTCGAGTCCAGTATTTCAACTGTTCCGGCGTCAACTTTAATGATACACAAGACCCAGTGATATCTGCATGCACACACGTTTGCATGTCTTAATTAAGCGGGCATATGTAAGCAAAAACATGTAGCTAGCTAGTAGGCAAAAACAGAGAATTTGTAGTACAAGACAGTGTGACTCACTTGAAGTTGTAAGGAAGTAGTATATCTTCATTGTATTTGAGGCGCTTCAAGAACTCTAGCATGTTGTCCTCTACGGCCTTTTGATGACGTTCATCTATTTTCCATGTGTATTCATTAACGGTGTTTGGGTCAATGAACCCAATGCCATAGCGTCCACCTTTTCTCATTTCATACATCTTCATCCTGCATATAATACCACAGAAAAGAATATAGTGAGGATAATTACAGGTAATGATTGATCAAAAGGATCACTACAGCTAGCTTGAGACTTAAATTACAGAAAGAAATCACTTATAGACAATAGCAACTGATGATAGATTTGTCGAGTGTGTCTTGACTGTATAACTGAAATAGTTCAGAATACTCAACGGACACAGCTTTCTCATGGTAGTAATGCTCCTTCTTGACATTCACTATGAGGGACAATCAATCGGAAATCTTGGTAATGTTCATGTACCATTGATGCAATTCATACATTCTCGTTGGGAGGTTCTTGACCTTGTCTGGCTCGACCAAAGGTTGGCCCCGAACATATTTCCATTTTATTTCATCCTCTCTAAGCACAGGCATGGGCTCGATCTCGAGGAGTTGTCCAACAGTGATTTTGAGAACTTCAGCCTGCATTATATGCTCCACCGTTATTACCACATTGCCCACCTCAGGAACGTAAATTGTTTGCCCACAATAATATTGGGCGCGTGTACTGTCACTTGTTGTTGGCACAACAAGCGAGGGGATCGATTGCGCCGCCTATTCTCCCAGCTGGGGAATGGTTTTCCCGCATTTTTTGACAGCTGCTTCTTGTTTGCTCGATCCCGAGCTCGCCTCCTTATGTAGACGTGCTCGATTTAACTTCCTGATGTGGCGCTCATAGTCTGTGTCAACAGGCTTGGGAGCTGGTGGTTGAGCCATACGAATGAAGTGGTCAATCGTTTTCTCAAGCACTTTCTCCCTTGGCGGCGGTGGCGGTTTCGGTGCAAAATGGGCTTCCACCTCGGACTTCTATATGGCTGTGATTTCCTCCTCGGACCTGTCATAAGCCCTCTGCGGAAGAGGCGTGAGGCTTGGACCATATTTATATCGCTTGCCGCCGCCTGTACTTCCTGTACTACCTCGACTCGTACCGCTACGCACCATAGCTGCGGGGTGTCTCTTCTGTGATTGCTGAGGCGGCGGAGACGGCTGACAGGGCTGAGTTCGACGAGGAGGAGTGGCCGCCTGAAGCTGTGCCGGACTTGGAGGAGGAGTGGCCTGAGGTTGTGCCGTACTTGGAGGAGGAGTGGACGTCTGACACTGTGGCGGACTTGGAGGAGGAGGAGTGGCCTGACACTTTGCCGGACTTGGAGGAGGAGTGGCCTGACACTTTGCCGGACTTGGTGGACTTGCAGGAGCGGGAGACTGCTGACTCGGTGGCGGACTTCGACGAGGAGTCGGCTGACGCGGTGTCGGTGGCCTTCGAAAGATGATGCAATCCTTTTTCCATAGGATGATACGATGTTTGGCGTCTCCGAGAAAGCGCTCGTCGTCACCTCCAGGATAGTCAAGCTCTAGCTCCGAATATGGGTCCACCACCTCATCAACCAAGACACGAGCATAGCGCGCTGGAATCGGGTTGCAATGGAAGGTTGCCTCGGGGGGATTTGTAAAAGCAACGGCGTCCGCCACCTTCATGGATATGTTCTTGATTTTGATGTGTAGCTCGCAGCTAGTGTTCTCCGTGATGTCGTCCACGGGGTATCTACCCAGCATTGCATCGTCCGGAGCGGAACCCACGCTGCTTCTCGGCATGGATGGGGCGGTGCTATCCAATGCTGGATCATTCGCTAGCTGCTGCAGCTGCTGAGACCCCCTTTGCTGGGTAAGTGAGTCGATCTGCTCCTGCTGCCGCTGGAATTTGACTACCAATTCCGCTTGACTTGCTTCTAGGCCTTGAAGGCGTTCATAGTCCCGCTTCCTCTGCTCCTCCTCCATCTTCCTCTTCTTCTCCTCCGCAATCTTCTTTCTCGCACGGGTTCTGTAGTCGGTGTTCCAGTCTGAAAACCCCTCATACCACGGAATAGCGCCCTTGCCTCGTGTTCTTCCCGGGTGTTCAGGATTTCCCAGGGCACGCGTAAGCTCTCGTTCTCTCTGTTGGGCTGGAACACCCCCGATCGTGCCTCTTCTATTGCAACAAGTATCGCATCATCGGCTCCCTTCAGACTTGCCCTTGTCGAAACATTGCCTGTCTTCGGGTCCAACTCCCCCCCCCATGCGCATAATACCAAGTCCTGACCCTGGGGGGCCAGCTCTTAGTAACCGGAGTGGCACCTGCATCCTCCATCTCTTTCTCAGACTTATCCCACTTAGGCATTGCCACCGCATAGCCACCTGGCCCCAGCTTATGGAACTTATCCTTTTTTCGGCATTCTTCTTGTTTATTCTCGACCGTTCCTTAGCTAATTCCGAATCCTTGAATTTCACGAAATCGTCCCAATGAGCACGTTGGTTCTCTAGTGTTCCCTCGAATACTGGAGTCTTCCTTCCTCCCTTGACGTACTTGTCCCATTCACGATTCTTGTGGTTCTTGAATGCAACCGCCATCTTCCTAAGAGCAGCGTCCTTGACTTTCTGCACATCTGCTTCTGTGAAATGATCTGGTAGGGTGAAATGTTCCATGAGAGTATCCCAAAGCAGATCTTTTTGATTCTTGTCGACAAAAGTAACATCTGGACATGGAGCAGCATTTTCTTTGCCTTTTTGTCTTTTGTCTTTTGCTGGCTCTCTCCATTCTTGAAGGGAGATCGGGAGTTGGTCCTTCACAAGAACTCCGCACTGACGAACGAACTTGTCCGCAATCTTCTTAGGCGCTAATGGTTCGCCATTAGGTCTGACTGCCTCGATATTGTACTTTACGCCCTCCTTCAACTTTTTGTTCGGGCCTCATTTCGTTCTTTTGCCTGAAGATTTGCTCGATCCGGATGGCTGAAATAACAAAGATCGATTCATTAATATATCTTCAAGTCATTTAAAATATGTGATGACCACCAGATACCTGCTTATATAAATATATATACCTCGCCGGTCTTTGTTGTTTCAGGATCAACATGTTCTTCGTCATCGTCATAATCGTAGTTCATGACTTCATCAATTCGGTCGTCGCGATCGAATATCATATCACCCTCTCCGGTGTTGTTTAGAAATTCGGAGCCGTCATAATCTTCTTCATTCTGATCATCATCTGGCCCGCGTATCATATCGAACATGGTCTGTTCTCCCTCTCTGTCGGTATTGTCTGCCATAGCTTCTATTTAACTAATTCAAAAGGAATATAAAACAATTTAGTATTCAAATTACATTGTCTCGAATAATAGATATAATCTCAAATACTTCGTCTAGAATAATAGATATAATCTCGAATACATCGTCTCGAATAATATATAATATTGAATAGTACATCACTGGCTAGCTAATTAAAGATCGAATACTACAGAAGAATCTAGGACACTCGCGGTTCCTGCGGCGCGGGCGGTGGACACCCAAAGAGAAGGAACCCTCACAGGATCATAGCTGAAGTGAGATCCCCGAAGATACTGCTAGGTATTGGAGAACCTGCCGCCCTCTAACGCAACCATGTAGCGATGGACGTGCTCGTCCTCCTCCCTGACACGGCGATGTACCACCTCCGGCGGGGCCGGGTCCCTCCGCACCGAAACTGGCCCACGCGAACGCCACCAAACGAGATCAGGGTCGACGACGGGACCCGGGGCCGGGTTCCTCATCAAGCGGCGCGCCCCTCCAGGCAGCACCTCCCAGTGCCAGCCCGGCGGAGCCCAGTCCCGGACATGGGTCGGCTGGACGTCGTCGCGGATGGGTCGACGGCGAGGATGCGGGCCGGGCATCGTCGAGAACAAATACTAGCTATATGCCCGCAAAAAGTAACATTTTTTTAATGATTGGATTTTGATAACTAAAATTTCTAACATTTCTATATAACACTAATTATGCTAATCTAAATAATCTAAATAACACTAAAATTTCTAACATTTCTATATAACACTAATTTCTAACATTTCTATATAACACTAATTTCTAACTGATTAAACACTAATTATATCCATCTAACATGCATTCATACATATATAATAGTGAAAAAATAATAATCTAAATAATCTAAACTAATTAAACATAGAAAATACGTGTCTGTGTGTGTACACTAATTAAACACTAATTATCTAAACTAATTAAACATACAAAATAATAATCTAAATAATCTAAACTAATTAAATACTAATTATCTAAACTAATTAAACATGCTTGTGTGTGTGTTTGTACGGCTCGGGGAGGGCTCACAGCGGGTGAGGCGACGGCGAGGCGACGGCGAGGCGAGGCGACGGCGAAGCGACGGCGAGGCGACGGCCGAGGCGGCGACGACGGGGACGGCGCGACGGGGACGGGGACGGCACGACGGGGACGGGGACGGCGCGACGGGGACGGGCCCGGGGCGGCGACGGAGACGAGGGCGGTGACGGGGACAGGGACGGGGACGGGGGCGCCGACAGGGACGGGGGCGGCGACGGAGACGAGCGGCGACGGAGACGATCGAGGGCGGCGGCGACGACGACGGAGACGGAAACAGAGGAACGAACAGAGAGGGAAACTGAAATTTTCGTAGCCGTTGTATATATAGAAGGCACCTTTAGTACCGGTTGGAGCCACCAACCGGTACTAAAGGCCTGTTTTGGCCAGGCCAAGCGGTGGGAAGCTACCCCCTTTAGTACCGGGTGGTGGCACAAACCGGTACTAAAGGCCCCCCCTTTAGTACCGGTTTGTGCCACGACCCAGTACTAAAGGGGGTGCGCTGGCGCAGGTGCGGTGCGGCAAGTTTAGTCCCACCTCGCTAGCCGAGGGGCGACCGCACTGGTTTATAAACCCCCGTGCGGTCGCTCTCTCGAGCTCCTCTACAAAGCAGGCTTACTGGGCCTACGTGTTCTTTGCTGCCCTGTGGGCCCACTTGGCCTTTGTGGGCCTGCATCCTGGCCCAACGACAGGTTGGGTTTCTAGTCGTACGCAGGCCGCTCTGGCCTAGTAGGCGGGCTTTTTTTATTTTATTTTTTGCTTTATTTATTTTTGTATTGTTTTTTTGTGTATTTAGAGTTTCTTTGTGAACATTTTTGTTTTAGGTACAAAAAATTACAAACTTTCTGTTAGGGCTTTTTTTTTTATTTTTTTGCTTTATTTATTTTTGTGTTGTTTTTTTTGTGTATTTTGAGTTTCTTTGTGAACATTTTTGTTTTAGGTACAAAAAATTACAAACTTTCTGTTAGTGCCCG
The DNA here is from genome assembly GCF_018294505.1 of Triticum aestivum. NCBI lineage: Eukaryota > Viridiplantae > Streptophyta > Magnoliopsida > Poales > Poaceae > Triticum > Triticum aestivum. Next base: position 709,673,934 of record NC_057807.1, read on the forward strand.
TAGTTTTCAAATTTGAATAGTTTAAATTTTGAATTATTTGAAATTAGTGTGAATCACTAGTTTGTGAATAACTTAACTTTAAAAACAGTAAAGGCATGAAAGAATTTGTTTGCACATAAAATTTCTTCGCGTTTCAAATGCCAAAACACATAACTACCCTAACTATTACAGAGATTCCCCTCTCGGTGTGAAACACAGAAGAAAGTGATGATAGCTAGTGAAGCCGATCACATCCCAGATCTTTGGGTGTGAAACTTTTTCTTCGTGTGTGTCCCTTTGCGCCGTAACCATGGAAAATCTTCATCATTTAACGGGATGCTCGGGTCAATATTCACTGTGAATGGAGCAATTTCATCAAACTTTTCATAATCTTCTAACTTGTCTGTCTTGTCATCCACTCCCATGATGTTTCTCTTCCTAGAAAGAACTATGTGCCGCTTTGGCTCATCGTACGATGCATTCGCTTCCTTATCTTTTCTTTTTCTTGGCTTGGTAGACATGTCCTTCACATAGAAAACCTGTGCCACATCATTGGCTAGGACGAATGGTTCGTCTGCATACGCAAGATTGTTGAGATCCACTGTTGTCATTCCGTACTGCGGGTCTTCCGTTACCCCGCCTCGTGTCATATTGACCCATTTGCACCGAAACAAAGGGACCTTTAAACCACGTCGATAGTCAAGTTCCCATATGTCCTGTATATAACCATAATATGTTTCCTTTCCCGTCTTGGTTTCTGCATCAAAGCGGACACCACTGTTTTGGTTGGTGCTCTTCTTATCTTGGGCGATCGTGTAAAATGTATTACCATTTATCTCGTACCCTTTGAAAGTCATTATATTCGAAGATGGTAACTGGGACAGCAAGTACAGGTCATCTTCAATAGAGGTGTCATGCATGGTACGTGTCTGCAACCAGCTGGCGAAACTCCTGGTTTGTTCACGTGTAATCCAGTCATCAGACCGCTCCGGGTGTTTGGAGCGTAGCAAATTCTTGTGTTCATCCATATACGGAGCCACCAAGGCAGAATTCTATAGAACTGTGTAGTGTGCTTCAGTGAGAGAATGTCCGTCCATACATATTATTTGTTCCCCTCCTAGCATGCCTTTTCCATCCAGTCTGCCCTTATGCCGCGATTTAGGAACACCAATCGGCTTAAGGTCAGGAATAAAGTCAATACAAAACTCAATGACCTCCTCATTTTGATGGCCCTTGAAGATGCTTCCTTCTGGCCTAGCACAGTTATGAACATATTTCTTTAAGACTCCCATGAACCTCTCAAAGGGGAACATATTGTGTAGAAATACAGGACCCAAAACGTTAATCTCTTCGCATAGGTGAACTAGGACGTGTGTCATGATGTTGAAGAAGGATGGTGGGAACACCAACTCGAAACTGACAAGACATTGCACCAAATCATTCTGTAACCTTGGTATGATTTCTGGATCAATTACCTTCTGAGAGATTGCATTGAGAAATGCACATAGCTTCACAATGGCTAATCGAACGTTTTCCGGTAGAAGCCCCCTCAATGCAACCGGAAGCAGTTGCGTCATAATCACGTGGCAGTCATGAGACTTTAGGTTCTGGAACTTTTTCTCTGCCATGTTTATTATTCCCTTTATATTCGACGAGAAGCCAGACGGTACCTTAATACTGAGCAGGCATTCAAAGAAGATTTCATTCTCTTCTTTGGTAAGAGCGTAGCTTGCATGACCCTGATGTATGCCGTCTTCTCCGTGCATACGTTGCTGGTCCTCCCGTGCCTCAGGTGTATCTTTTATCTTCCCATACATGCCCAAGAAGCCAAGCAGGGTCATGCAAAGATTCTTCGTCACGTGCATCACGTCGATTGCGGAGCGGGCCTCTAGGTCTTTCCAATATGGCAGGTCCCAAAATATAGATTTCTTCTTCCACATGGGTGCGAGTTCGTCAGCGTCCTTTGGAACAGATTGTCCGCCAGGACCCTTTCCAAATATCACCTTCAAATCCTTGACCATATCATGTACATCAGCACCAGTACGGTGGCGAGGCTTCGTCCGGTGATCCGCCTCACCTTTGAAATGCTTGCCTTTCTTTCTTACGGGATGCCTGCTCGGAAGAAATCGACGATGTCCCAGGTACACATTCTTCTTACAACTATTCAAATATATACTGTCGGTATCATCCAAACAGTGCGTGCATCCGTGGTATCCCTTGTTTGTCTGTCCTGAAAGGTTACTAAGAGCAGGCCAATCATTGATGGTCACAAACAGTAATGCCTTTAGGTCAAATTCTTCCTGTTTGTGCTCATCCCATGCACGTACACCTGTTCCATTCCACAGTTGTAAGAGTTCTTCAACTAATGGCCTTAGGTACACATCAATGTCGTTGTCGGGTTGTTTAGGGCCTTGGATGAGCACTGGCATCATAATGAACCTCCGCTTCATGCACAACCAAGGAGGAAGGTTATACAAACATGGAGTCACAGGCCAGGTGCTATGGTTGCTGCTCTGCTCCCCAAAAGGATTAATGCCATCTGCGCTTAGACCAAACCATACGCTCCTTGCGTCATCTGCAAACTCCTTCCCGTACTTTCTTTCGATTTTTCTCCACTGCGACCCATCAGCGGGTACTCTCAACTTTCCGTCTTTCTTACGGTCTTCTCTGTGCCATCGCATCGCCTTGGCATGCTCTTTGTTTTGGAACAAACGTTTCAACCGTGGTATTATAGGAGAATACCACATCACCTTGGTAGGAATCTTCTTCCTGGGGCACTCGCCCTCGACATCACCATGCTCATCGCGGCTAATCTTATAGCGCAATGCACCACATACCGGGCAAGCGTTCAAATCCTCGTACTCACCGCGGTAGAGGATGCAATCATTAGGGCATGCATGTATCTTCTGCACCTCTAACCCTAGAGGGCAGATAGCCTAGCCTTCTTTGCTTCGTACGTACTCTCGGGCAATTCGTTGTCCTTTGGAAGCATATCCTTTATCATTACCAGCAACTTTCCAAATCCCTTGTCAGATACACCATTCTCTGCCTTCCATTGCAGCAATTCCAGTGTGGTGCCCAGCTTTTTCTTGTCAGCTACGCAATTCGGATACAACATTTTTTTGTGATCCTCTAACATGCGCTGCAACTTCTTTTTCTCCAAATCACTTGCGCGGTTTCTCTTTGCATCGGCAATGGCCCGACCTAGATCATCAACGGGCTCATCTGATGCCTCTTCTTCAGCTTCTTCCCGCATTGCCGGCTCAGCTTCTTCCCGCATTACCGGCTCAGCTTCTTCCCCCATTGTTGTATCATCGTATTCAGGGAACCCATGGCCAGGATAGCTGTCGTCGTCCTCTTCTTCTTCATTGTCTTCCATCATAACCCCTCTTTCTCCGTGCTTGGTCCAAACATTATAGTGGGGCATGAAACCGGACTCAAACAGGTGGACGTGAATGGTTCTTGACATAGAGTAATTGCGACCATTCTTACAGCCAGCACATGGACAAGGCATAAAACCATCCGCCCACTTGTTTGCCTCAGCCGCAAGCAGAAAAGTACGCACGCCCTCAACAAACTGGGGAGAGCATCGGTCATCGTACATCCATTGCCGGCTCATCTTCATTACACAACACCAAATAGACCAAATTAATACAAGTTCATACATAAAGTTCATACAACACTTAAATGCAACAAACAAATAACTCTCTAGCTAAAGCATTTAAATGCAACAGCAAATGCGATCAAGATTGCAACTAAGGTAACAATTGATCCAACAGCATAATGATACCAAGCCTCACTATCGATGGCATATTTTCTAATCTTTCTAATCTTCAAGCGCATTTTCTCCTTCTTGATCTTGTGATCATCGACGACATCGGCAACATGCAACTCCAATTCCATCTTCTCCCCCTCAATTCTTTTCAATTTTTCTTTCAAGTACTCGTTTTCCCTTTCAACTAAATTTAACCTCTCGACAATAGGGTCGGTTGGAATTTCCGGTTCACATACCTCCTAGATAAAAATATCTATGTCAACTTGATGGGCATAATTTGTCATAAACACAAAATGCAACAAATAGTTTTAAAAGAGAATATACCACATCCGAATCATAACAAGGACGGGGGCCGACGGGGACAGATATCAAAACCATGGCACTTTGTATAACAAATAACGTACGGGTAAGATAATTATTATACGAGTAACTATATATCCAAATCACACAAACATCAATTTTTTATATAAAATTTCATGAACAAGAAGCTCACCACAAGGTGGTGCCGGCGACGGGACGGTGCGGGCGATCGACGGTGGTTACGACGGAGATTTAGAAGGCACTAAGTAAACCACACCTACATATGCAAACTAAGTGTTATTTTAACCTCAAATTGCATATAAATCAAATACTAGCACATATATATATTTCCTCCCAAATTACTAAACTCACAAATTAATAACTATATAAAGCATTGCAAGAGCTAATCTAGCAATGAGAGATGAAAGGACAAAGTTGCTAACCTTTGTGATCATTTGAATGGATGGGGGCCTTCAAATCTTGACAAATTTTGGGCAAAATGTGTGATGAGCTCGAGAGGAAGAGGGGAAGAATAGAGAGGAGAGGGGAAAGGGGAAGAACAGAGCGAGCTCGGGTGGACGAAGGGTTTATGTAGGACGCCCTTTAGTACCGGTTCGTGCCAAGAACCGGTACTAAAGGTGCTGGAGGGGGCCTGGACTGACAACATCCTGCCACCACTCTCATTAGTACCGGTTCGGGGCACGAATCGGTGCTAAAGGTTAGCCACGAACCGGTACTAATGAGAGCGGCCCGGCTAGTCGTTGGAACCGGCACTAATGTATACATTTGTGCCAGCTCAAATACAAACCGGCACTAATGTGCTTCATGTTTGACCCTTTTTCTACTAGTGAAGACTCAAGACTTCGGCCCGTGTCTGGATGGGACTCTCCTTTGCGTGGAAGACAAGCTTGGCGATCCGGATATTATATTTCCTTCCTTCTAACCGACTCCATGTAAACCCTAGCCCTCTTCGGTGTCTATATAAACCGGAGAGGATGGTCCTTAGAAGGCCGATAACAATTACAATCATACCATCATAGGCTAGCTCTTAGGGTTTAGCCTCTACGATCTCGTGGTAGATCTACTCTTATACTACTCATATCTTCAATATTAATCAAGCAGGAAGTAGGGTTTTACCTCCATCGAGAGGGCCCGAACCTGGGTAAACATTGTGTCCATTTCTTCCTGTTACCATCAGCCTAAGACGCACAGATTGGGACCCCCTACCCGAGATCTGTCGGTTTTGACACCAACAGTAACCATCATAATGACAGAAATATACTTATATCGTCACCAAACGTTAAGTGTGTAGACCCTGTGGGTTCGAGAACTATGCAGACATGGCCGAGACACCTCTATGATCAATAACCAATAGCGGAACCTCGATGCCCATACTCGTTCCTACATATTACACGAAGATCTTATCGGTCGAACCTCATTGTCAAGGATTCTGCTAATCCGATATGCAGTTCCCTTTGTCTATTGGTATGTTACTTGCCCGATATTCGATCGTCGGTATCCCCATACCTAGTTCAATCTTGTTGCCGGCAAGTCTCTTTACTCGTTCTGTAATACAAGATCACGTGGCTAACTCATTAGTCACACTGCTTGCAAGCTTACTATGATGTTGTATTACCGAGTGGGCCCTGAGATACCTCTCCTTCATACGGAGTGACAAATCCCAGTCTTGATCCATGCCAACTCAACAGACACCCTCGAAGATACCTGTAGAGCACCTTTATAGCCACCCAATTACGTTGCGACGTTTGGTACACAAAACGTATTCCTCCGGTGTCAGTGACTTGCATGATCTCATGGTCATAGGAACATGTACTTGACATGCAGAAAACTATAGCAATAAACTTAACATGATCATATGCTACGTTTATAGTTTGGGTCTTGTCCATCACATCATTCTCCTAATGACGTGATCTTGTTATCAAATGACGACTCATGTCTATGGCTAGGAAACTATAGCCATCTTTGACCAACGAGCTAGTCAGGTAGAGGCTTACTAGGGACATGTTGTTGTCTATGTATCCACACATGTATTTGAGTTTCCGGTCAATACAATTATAGCATGGATAATAAACGATTATCATGAACAAGGAAATATTGTAATAACCACTTTATTATTGCCTCTAGGGCATATTTCCAACAATATTTATATTTATTTGGTATTGTAGAAGTCCATATTATCTTTTATAAACTTGGTCAAACTCTCAGAAGTATGGGTAAATTCAAAATCTATAGACCACATATTACGGAACAGAGGGAGTCATTATGTAAGGTGGAAATGTTATGTTGTCCTGGTTGAATCCGAGCAATGATATAATGGGCACATTAGTAGTTGTACGTATGGTCTAATTATGTTGTACTAACGAGTTGCCCTAGCACAAATTTTACATATGTGATTTTATTGCATGCATTGAGGAACAATGATATAAATGAAAGAAAAAACATGCGTCCGCAGATTGGATCTGACTTTGGGGGAGCAGTTTTCTTGTTTGCTGGAATCTGTGTGTTCGCATATCGCCTTCCCACATAGCCGGAGACAAACATACTAAATCATCCTTATCATCTAGTTCTACCAACTCGACGTCTAGGGCATCTTTCTTGGCTTTCAAGGAAGATTAGAAGTCGCTTTGGTGCCAAAGGTGTTGGTGGAGGATTCTAATACAATGCTACCAAAGATCCACGAGGTCACTGAGAGGACCATATCTTTGAGGTGGATGGCCTAATGCCTTGTTCCACACAGTCCAAGCCATCACCTGAAAATCAGGTTACTCCAACCATTGGTTCTCGAATAAGAACCATTTGGAGTTCCCTCACCTGAGTCTAAAATGAGTGAGCAATGAAGCCCAAGGTGCAGGTCAGATTAGAGGGAGTAGACAAGGAACTTAGTCACCCAATAATTTAAAACTACTAGATGATCGATCATGCATCTCGTTGGATCTAGCTATTTCTTGGTGCATCTCGCGTAGACTAGTGTTTACAATTCAATCATTGAATTAGCCGACCAAACCATGCTTTATCCCAACAATGCTCCTATCCCTAGAGTCTCTAAGGAGGTTAAAGTCCCTGCTCACCCAGCAACGATAGCAAGGATGAAGAAATCTTTTCTTGGATTTCTGCAAAGAAATCCAAAGACTTGGAATGGTTAGTAGGGCGATAAAATGCGATCGCTTCCCATTTAACTGATTTCTATGCTTCCCTCAAAAAAACTGATTGCTATGCTGAATCATCACAAGACTAACAAATAATTCACCTTTATCAATAGCTAGAACCTCAAAAGTATGATTTTTCGCCCAATCAGGATGTGAAACTGGGTTTGGTCATTTCTTGCAGCCCCAAGATATCAACCATATCTTTCCTAATGAATTCAGACAATTGACGTTGCCTATCCAACAGTCTGAGCCATCTAAAGACTTGGAATCGGTGCACCCTATGGGATCGGTGCCCCGCCCCTTTGGATGATTTTCATGAAGTATGACCCGTGCCCTTCCTTCCTTAATTTGGGTTTGCATCTGTTGACTCTGTGTTTGTGCCCAACTAGCATGATAAAGGGTGTAGAGTCTCAATTATAATCATTTAGCTTAGCCTCCCAGACACTTCTTCGATGAGCTCCTAGGCCCTAGAACTAGATATTTGCGCTAACAGAGATGGCCAATACATGTGTGGATACATAGACAACAACATGGTACTACTCATATCATCATACCATCATAGGCTAGCTCTTAGGGTTTAGCCTCTACGATGTCGTGGTAGATCTACTCTTGTACTACTCATATCTTCAATATTAATCAAGCAGGAAGTAGGGTTTTACCTCCATCGAGAGGGCCCGAACCTAGGTAAACATTGTCTCCCTTGCTTCTTGTTACCATAAGCCTAAGACGCACAGATCGGGACCCCCTACCTGAGATCCGCCGGTTTTGACACCAACAGTAACCATCATAATGACAGAAATATTCTTATATCATCACCAAACGTTAAGTGTGTAGACCCTGTGGGTTCGAGAACTATGCAGACATGGCCGAGACACCTCTATGATCAATAACCAATAGCGGGACCTCGATGCCCATACTGGTTCCTACATATTACACGAAGATCTTACCAGTTGAACCTCATTGTCAAGGATTCTGCTAATCCGATATGCAGTTCCCTTTGTCTATCGGTATGTTACTTGCTCGATATTCGATCGTCGGTATCCCATACCTAGTTCAATCTTGTTGCCGACAAGTCTCTTTACTCGTTTTGTAATACAAGATCCCGTGGCTAACTCATTAGTCACACTGCTTGCAAGCTTACTGTGATGTTGTATTACCGAGTGGGCCCTGAGATACCTCTCCTTCATATGGAGTGACAAATCCCAGTCTTGATCCATGCCAACTCAACAGACACCCTCGGAGATACCTGTAGAGCACCTTTATAGCCACCCAATTACGTTGCGACGTTTGGTACACAAAAGGTATTCCTCTGGTGTCAGTGACTTGCATGATCTCATGGTCATAGGAACATGTACTTGACATGCAGAAAACGGTAGCAATAAACTTGACATGATCAGATGCTACATTTATAGTTTGGGTCTTGTCCATCACATCATTCTCCTAATGACGTGATCTTGTTATCAAATGACGACTCATGTCTATGGCTAGGAAACTATAGCCATCTTTGACCAACGAGCTAGTCAGGTAGAGGCTTACTAGGGACATGTTGTTGTCTATGTATCCACACATGTATTTGAGTTTCCGGTCAATACAATTATAGCATGGACACTTCTTGTATGAGCTCCTAGGCCCTAGAACTAGATATTTGCGATATCCACACATGTATTTGAGTTTCCGATCTTACGATAGCATGACTATCCTTGGCTACTTTCAGAAATGAGAATTAGAGGTAGGGCCACAAGATTCATAACGGTAAACGAAGATCTTTACCTCCCAAGCTTTTCTCAGCCATTAGAAGCACGACACACTCCATCATGGAGGAACACTACTAGGAAAAACCTTATACATAGAGCTTTAGCAGTTGCGCATGTTAAAAAAGCAGCTAGTGCTAAGTAGCAATAGCGCGTTAGCGTAAACAGCGCTACAGATACAATTGTAGCAGTAGCGCGCCTGAAGATAAAAGCGCTACTACTAAAATTCCCACTGCTTTGCCGATAGGCTACACATAGTAGTAGCGATCTACGGCGAACAGCGCTACCGCTACTTGCTTTGTAGCAGCGCGTTTACGGAGAAGGAAAATAAATGGAAAGAAAATAGAAAAGTAAATAAAAATAAAAGAAATAAAAAAGGAGAAAGGAACAAAATGTAAAAAAATAAATAAAAAAGGGGGGAAAGAGAAAGGAATAGCAGTAGCGCGTATCCAGGAACGCGCTATAGCTAACTTAGCAGTAGCACACTTCCTGGAACGCGCTACTGCTACTTTTCACTTAACCGCACAGTTCGTTCTTCCCCACGGCCACTTCCCCCAAATCCCAACTCCTCCGCTCTCGCCGCCGCCGTCGCCCGTCGGCCGCCGTGCACTCTCCTATCGCTCTCCACACACCCTCGACGCCGCCCCCGTCCCCGGATTTGACGCCGCCCCCGACCTCGATGCCGCCCCCGACCCCGACCTCGACGCCGCCCTCTGCCGCGCGCCCGAGCCCAAACCCCGACCTCGACGCCGCCTGCCCCTCCATCGCCATAAGCACCCAAAGTGATCACGTCTGCTCCTCCCCCTCCCCTACCTCTGCCTAGGGTTATTCAAATTTTAGTTGCATCAAATTAGTTAGGGTTCATCTATGGGTGGAAATGAATCGGATGCGGATTGGATAGTGCTCTTACCACTTCCGTTTACATATTTACAATACGAATATGAATGTGAATACGGATGTTATCGGATACGGATGCGGATCGGATGTTTTCTTTATTCGGAACGGATACGAATAATAGCGACATAATGCTTAAGTGTATTAGTCAATAGCTATGTGACATGAAGTATTCAACTTGTGACATACAATAAGTCAATGACAAATAGGTTTATGAATAAACACTATTGTAATGTATAATAATTTCTAAGATTATCCGCTGCCACTTTCCACCCCTAGGTTCATCAAATTAGATGGTAATTAGGGAAGTAGTTCCAAGGTACTAATTACTTAGTAAGAACTAGGTACTAATTAGGTACTAGTTTATTTTTATTTATAGTAAGTTTATTTTAGTAAGAACTAGTTGAATAATAGAACTAGTTGAACATGTCACATTTGTTGTTATTTTTTTAGTTAAAGCAATTATTCTCGCATCGACGTCGACGATGTCTATCCCGCATCCTCGTCGTTGACTCGGCGGAGGACACCTGCTTGACCAGATGGGCCATGTCGGGGACTGGGCTCCGCCAAGCTAGTATTGGGAGGCGCTACCTACGGGGGGCGCAGCTTGGTGAGGAGTCAGCCCATCGTTGACCCGAACCTTTTCTGGTGGCGGTCGCGTGGGCCAGTGATGGTCCAGAGGCTTGAGCACCCCGCGGAGGTGGTACGTTACCATGTCGGCGAGGAGGATCCGCACGTCCATCACTACTTGGTTGCGTTGGAGCATAGGTTCTCCAATACCTGGCAGGTTCTCCAGGGATCTCACTGGAGCTATGATCATGTGATGGTTCCTTCTCATTGGGTGTCCACCGCCCACACCGATACATGTCGTTCGCTAGGGTTTTAGTTGTATTAGTGATGTTATATGTATGATACTATTCAGGATGTATTAGTGATAATATTTGAATATGTACGGATGCAAGAGATGATTTACTTTTGCTTATTGAATGCATGCTAATTTGATACAATTTGGTTTTGCTTATTGAATGCTCATGTCAATATGAGTCCTATAAGATATTTTGAAATGTATATCTTGTGTTGCTCAAATAGGATATGTGCTTGCCCAAGTGGCCAGTCATGTTTGCAGGTTACACCTTCGAGTGGCCTATGTTTTGCTGGAGTGTTGATTCATTTTCGTTCCAGCAAATTTCAGGCGCTCGATATGTCCTATTTTAGCAAAGGTCATGCCGGATTTTTCCGTGAATTTTGGCATGACTTGTGCCAGAATATGTAGGAAATATCGAGTGCCCCGGATTTGTGTGTTGAGTATCCTAATAGTTGCCTTCGATCGATTTTCAATTAATGTTTCAACTATGAACATAGGAAATGTCTGATAACGAAAAGGATTTCGGTATTTGCGAATACTGCAAAGACGAGCGCGGCATGTGCGACAAAATCTTCCTAGATGATGATAGGCGCTTCAGCTTCAAGGTGGACGAGAACTTCGAAGTGGATACAGTAAGTCACAACGACAAGTCCTTTTTCGTAATTAAGCATGGCATCTGCTTCATTTGCTTCAACTTATAGTTTAAATCTTTTACTATTCTACTAGTGTATCCCCTGCCATGCAAGAGTTTTTGTCTTGGATAAGATAGGTTTCAGTCCTAGGAAAACTACTATGGAGGTAAAGAGAGTTTACTTGAAGACCAAGCATGGTTATACTTTCCATGCAAAATTATACAACGCAGACACCTACACCTATTTTGAATGCAAAACTTGGCAAGCACTATGCAAGACTTATGCATTTGAGCCTGATATGGTTATCACCTTTGATATTCGTCCGGAAGATGATATTGAAGGTAATATCAACATCTGGGTCGATGTGCAGATGCCTCCAGTTATACCATTATGTGAGTTTTTCAACCATATTTATGTCTTCGATATTGTTTATTCAAAAATAGTTGATAACTAATTTCTATTGACAGCTTATTTCCATTCAAGCAAACATGTTCGGTGCTTGGTAGTCATGACCGTCCACTGTCCCGGGGCTGAACTAAACTGTGAGGAGATAGGTCATTATGTTTCATGGCTTGAGGATCTTCACACTGTCAAGACAAATTATTTTCCTGGACTTAGAAATCTTAGTACTCAAAACGTGCGACCAGTAGTGTTCATATTGAACTAAGGTCACATCTATTTAGGAAAGATAGTAAAAAAATTATTATTTGTCCTCAGTGCATCTTTTGCATACATTATTTTTTAAGCTAAACTTCATTGCTAAGTGTGTTACTATATGATGTTCTTCAACAGGGACTCTCGATGAATGTTGTGCCTCATCGGATCGAGACTAAAGGTCGCGTGAGAATGGTTAGCTTACGACCAAGACATCCTACAATGCACTTTAGTGCATTCATGATTTCTAAAATCGAGGAATGCTTAATAGTGAAAAACTGGAGCAAAATTATGAACAATCGCAGAGAAGTACTAGGGGGCAACAATCAGAAGCGCAACACACGATTAGGAGATGGGTTCATCTGCATGCTCCAACATGATGAAGCAGGAGTGCTACACATGTTTTATGCTATTTTACCTGAGAGGGAGCAGCAGGAGTGATTAGCTAGCTAGAAATGAGTTCGAAGATGATGATGTGCTACACTATGACTATGATGATTAAATAGCTAGTGTTGGTGGTAATGACTATGATGATTATTATTAGCTAGTGTTGGTGGTGATTAGATAGCTACCGCAGCTAGTGTCGGTGGTGATTAGCTAGCTAGAATGAGTTTGAAGATGATGATGTGCTACACTATGACTATGATGATTAAATAGCTACTGTTGATGGTAATAACTATGATGATGATTAAATAGTTTGTGTTGGCGGATTAGATTCAAGTGGAGGCAACATGTGGTGCACATCGAAAGTACAACTAGTCCAAACTAGATCAAGTTTGGATTAGTAGTATACTTTTGACATCCACCACATGTTTCCTCCACTTGAACCTAATCCACCTTCATTTGACACACTATTATGGACATAATGATATAAACCTCATAATTGGTATTATACCAAAATTTGTGTAATGGCGTATAAATACACTAAAAATAAAAAAAATAAAAAAATACTAGTAGCGATGGAGAGTAAACACGCTGCTATAGTAGCTAGATTAGTAGTAGCACGGGAGTGAACACACGTTGCAGGTATATGTCTTAGCAGTAGCATGTGTCGAGCGCGCTACTACTAAGTAATAGCTGTAGAGCCTTACTAGTAGCGTGGTATCCCACGCTAATAGTAGGCATTAAACCTGCACTACTACTAGGGTTTTCCCTGGTAGTGGAAGTGTAGTTAGATCGGGTGCTTCTGCCATATCACCATGTCCGAAGGGGTTGGAGTATTGCATGTCCACAGGTTAGCGAGCCCTTAGTCCCTCACTCCTTGAAAATCTCTTGGAACGCCTCCAATCATTTTGAATGGGCCTCTAGGTCAAATTCATGGACGGAGGTGAGTGAGTAGGACTTGGCACCACCAGCCTAGTCATGAGGTCAATGCCTACCTTAGCAGGCTTCGTTGCCCCAAGCAGAAGGCCATTCCAAGAGACTATCACGCTGAGGTATCTGATGTAGTGTAAGAATTTGTTCCGCTAGGCACCAAGAACTATGACTGGTGATGGTGGACTTCCTAGCGACAGTCGTCCCCTCTCCCAGACTAGGTAAGTTGTCCTTTTCAGATGTTGGACCCTCCTCCACCTCTGCGCCAGCCATGTAGAGTGGGGGGCTAGTCAGTTTCCTGGAAAGACAATGTCTTGGAAGAAATTGGAGCCAAATGCTTTCACCGGGAGCAAAATGTTGCACATCCCCTCCTAAGCATTATCGGTATTTCACACACAAGGGCATTTGATCGAATACCTTGACAAGACACCGAAGCAGCGGTAGGACGCGGCCCCATGCACCACTAGCACCACTAAAATGGGCCTAACGACATGTTATTTGCCTTTAATAGAACCATTAGTCGCTCTTTGCTTTGTTTATCCTTTTCTTTTTTACCCGTCTCCTCCCAGGTTAGGTTGTGATTTAATTCATCATCGCCATTTTCTTCATTGGAGGGCGGTCTCGAAGGAGGTGGAGGTTCATTCACTCTGGTCGCGCATGACGAATACCACTCTCCTTTCAACATTAAAGGGATCTAGGTACAACATATTCACGCACACCGGCCCATTGCGAATGATTTAAACCTCATCCAAGTCCACCATATTGCTTAGGACCTTCATGAACTCGCGGATCAATGACTCTTTGAGCAAGTGTTCCGAGATCCCGAAGATACGGGCCCAAGATTCCTTCAGCCACAACCTCCAGACTCACCACCGCAATACCCACCTTGACCCGGTTCATGAAGAGGCGGGTTGAGGATGTCGCTCTTATAGCTGAACAGGCGGCTTCCTTTCGATGTGAACGGGATGGATAAATCCGTGGTTGAGGCTCCTTAAGCCTCCACTCCTAGATTTCTTCCAACAAGTTCTTTAGTTCCTCCTCAATCTAGTCCGATAATGCATTGGATGAAATGACTACACATGACACTGAGTTGGTATCCCACAAAGGATCCTCCTATAGTCATCCCCATCAAAGGAGCAAAATCCGAGCTCCCCTGCAATGTGGTGTGGCCTAGTTGTTTGCACAGGAAGCACATTGTTTTTTGGAGAATGTGGTATGGTAATGGCCTAAAAGCAGTAGTTAAAGCAAGTGAGCTCCCCTACCACCACGCTACCCCTAATCCGTGTGTGCTACAACCTATCCCTGGTGGAGTAAATAGCATAAAACTACTAGTTTACAGGCTAGGGTTCCAAAAAACTACCGGATTTTAATTTTTCTCAAAAACCTACCAATCGTGCGGTCCGCTGTTTCAAAAACCCCAAAATGCCCGTGACTAGCGATTTAACCATTTTTCTGACCGCCTAGACCCACCTGTCAGGGCACGTGGCATGCACGCTTACGGCGCGGCTGTTGACGGTCGTTAGCCTGTGCGGTCCGGTCTAAACCAAAGCACGCGGTTGGTCGCACTCCCTCTCACTCTCACTCTCACTCTCACTCTCACTCTCCCCCAGCAATGACCTAGGTGGGCGATGGCGGCGCCGCAGCAAAATGCCATCGGCGCTGAGCTTTTGAGCCAAGGCGTCACCGGCGACTAGAGCGGTGGACATTCAGAGGTTTAGGCATGGCTAGGCAGCTCTAACTTCCCAGCGCAGCGGTCATCGCGACCATCACCGCCCCAGGCTCAGGTGCATCCGGAGAGCTCAGATACGGCAGTCCGCGCGGCTAGGGCAGTGGTGAAGTGCTTCCACGCGGATCCATATGGCGGCCATAGGTGGGCGTCCGCGTCTGGTGGAGTGAGGTAAGAAATTTCAGTACCAGTTACAGTTTTAGTTGAGATTTGAAAATTAGGGTTAGAAGATGATAGTTTTGGTTAGGAAAAAAGTACTTTCGTTAGGGTTAGAAGATAGTGCAGTATTGGGAATGAGCAGTGTAATTGTTTGTTGGCATGCTACTGTATTTTAGTAATGTTCAGTGCATTTGGTCATTGTTTTAAGCTTCAGTTACTTGAAAATAAATGTTTGTCAATTTAATCTCCTACAGCTTCGATGAAGAGATTTGGGACATGAGGCTGCATTTCCAAGGAACAGATAATATGGAGAGAAAGTATTCAGTTTCTTCATATATCAGTTATCTAACCATATTAGCATTGGCTGAGTTGGAGGGTTATGGATTGGAGGCTTTTCTGACTTATGTAAAGGAAGATGGAAAGGGCTTGGAGGGGGTGGAGGTCCTGGATAGTGAGGAGGCACTAGAGGAGATGCTAGACTTATTTGTTGATAAGAAGATTCTAAGCATCATTGTCAGAAAGCCTACCGATCCAAGCCCAACAGATGTTAATATGGATCACAGCGAGCTTGAGGAACAGATTCCCATTAGTAATGTTGGTGAGCAAGTTGTTTATTGTGTTTCCCAAGAAGGTGTCCTGTATCCACTCCATAATGACACTTTGGCACCAGTAATCCCTGAGGAGCCCTATCTTAACACACAACATAGTCATAATTTCAACATGGGGAAAATGTTGTGGAAGAAGAAAAAGATGTAGAAGTAGAACATGATGAAGATGAAGATGAGATGGACAAATCTTCTTCAGATTTTGAGTTTTTTAGGGGTGATTACACAGGGTAGAAAATACCATACAAGCTTGGTGTGGGGGTGAAGATGAGGCTGGCACAGGGACAAGCCATAAGCCTAGGGAAGAGGAAGATACTTCAGAGAACTATTGTGGAGCAAACTCAGAACCATCTGAGTTTTGGGAGGAAGGCCAAATCCTTTCTGAACATGAAGAACTCTCAGTTTTATCAGAGAAAGGAGCAAAGAAGCTTAAGCCTGTCAGAAAACCAGGCCCAACTAGCAAGTCACACAGTGAGCCTGAACACACCAAGTTTGAAGATTTTGTGCCTGAACCTGATGAATACTTCTTTCCAGGTGATTTTGGTTTTTGTGATGAAGAAGAAGTTCCAAGGTTGCCTTCTGGTAGGAAGAGAAGGTTGAAGAAGGGGAAGGAGAGGAGGTGGTATGATCCATCAGTACCTGATGCACATGAGCAGTTTGCATTGCATTTGTGCTTCCTAAATGTTGTGGAGTTCAGAGAAGCACTAAGAAATTTCCATCTCAGTACACTTAGGAATTTTGAGTGTCACAAAAATGAACCAACCAGGGTTATTGCTTGGTGCTCTGATAGAAAGCAAGGTTGTTAGTTTTACATAGTGGCCTCTAGAATAGCTAATGAGTCAACTTTCAGCATCAAGAAGATGAATTTGGATCACACTTGTGGAGCAAGTGGAGAGAGCACCAAGGTTACAGTCAATTGGGTTGCCAAGGTTTGTGAGGATACCATTAGATCAAACCCTGGAGCTAGTGTTGAGACAATTATGTCATACACAAAGAAAACATTTGGTGTTCATGTGCCTAAAAGCTTGGCATATAGGGCAAGGAAGCAAGCACTTGAAGTTGTGCAAGGAGAACACAAGCTCCAATATCACAGACTAAGGGACTATCTACAGTGTGTGCTAGATACTAATCCATGCAGTAGATGCATAGTGACAACAAAAGAGGACCTAGAAAATCCAGCTCCTACCCCTAGGTTTCACTACATGTTCTACTGCCTTTTTACATGAAAAGAGGGCTTTCTAAATAGATGCAGGCCATTTATAGGTACATGATCCTTAAACATATATCTAAGATGGTCGCATTCATGTTATTTACAACTAATGTGATCACATTTTCAGGTTTAGATGGTTGCTTCATCAAGCTCAACACTGGACAACAGATATTGGCAGCTACTGACAGGGATGGGAACAACAACATATTCCCCATTGCATTTGGTGTTGTTGACAAGGAAGAGACAGATAGCTGGACATGGTTTCTCACACAGCTGAGAACTGTCATTGGAAGTGGGAACAAGTTTGGCAAGTACACAATTATGTCTCACAGGCAAAAGGTATGTGCTTCACTACTCATGACCAGCACACTTTAAACTTACCGTTATACTTAGCCATCATTCTAAGCCATCATAATTAACAGGGATTGTTGAATGCAATCAATCATATATTCCCTAACTCCCTACAGAGGTTCTGTCTTAGACATATATATGCCAACTTCCAATCTACTGGTTTTAGAGGGGAGGAACTCAAGAAACACTTAGATCAAGTTGCCTATTCCTTCACTAAGATGGTCATGAAAAAGGGATGGAAAATTTGAAGAAAGAGAATTTTGAAGCTTGGCAGTGGTTGTCACAGATACCAGACCATACATGGGCAAGATATAAAATGGATACTGTTTGCAAAACTGACCTGGTTGTTAACAACCTCAGTGAAGTTTTTAATAGGATGATATTGGATGTTAGGAACAAGCCAATCAGGACTATGTTGGAGGGCATAAGAACAAAGTTGATGATCAAGTTTTAGAAAATCAGAGAGAAAACAGAGTCATGTAGATGGGAGATCACACCAACCTACTCAGAAATTTTAGAAGAAGGCAAGAAGTGGGCTAAGTATTGTGATGCATACATGGCAGGTCCAGGCATTTGGCAAGTGACTAGTAGCTCTGAGAACACATATTGTGTTAACTTGAACAACCATACATGTGACTGTAGGAGGTGGGACATGACAGTTGTGCCTTGCAGTCATTCCATTGCTGCAATGCAGAAAGTGAAACTACATCCTGAAGACTTTGTCAATGATTTCTTCAAAAAGCCCATGTACTGTGAAACATACAAGCATATAATTTTCCCAGTTCTAGGTCCTGACTACTGGCCTCATACACCTGGATTTAACATATCTCCACCAGTGTTCAAAGAAAAGAAGGGCAAAAGGCAAACTGCAAGGAGGAAAGGTGTATTTGAGGTGCCAGCAAAAAAGGACACCTCAAGAATTGGTACTGTCACATGTGGCAATTGCAAGAAGCAAGGCCATAGGTTCAACAATTGTGGTGACGCTTTGAAGCCTAAGTTTCCACTGCTAGGAAAAGGCCTACTAATGGCGCACCGGTTTTGCCTACTAATGGCGCACTACCGGTGCGCCATTAGTAGCACGCCACTAGTATTTTTTACTAATGGCGCACCACCGGTGCGCCATTAGTATCTGGTATACTAATGGCGCACCCAGCAGTGCGCCATTAGTATGTAAAGACCATGCGCCATTAGTATGCCTCCCGGGGGGCCATACGTAACCATGTGCTTTGTCATACTAATGGCGCACTCTGAGGTGATGCGCCATTAATATCCTTTGGCATACTAATGGCGCACCTGGAGGTGATGCGCCATTAGTATGAATATTTGGGTTTTTTTTACTTTTCTGATTTTTGCATAGGTTACAAAATATATTGTTGGACAAAATATAGACAGCAGCACACAACAACAAAAGATTCATCGAATACAATAGAAGATTAGTCTCTGAATACAATTCATCATATTAGTCTCCGAATTCAAAAGACCGAACAAAGATAAAACATTACAAGTCTCAAGACCGCGAGTATTGAGTTTGTCTTCACATTACAAGTCGATATTGATCATCTAAACTACCATCACATAGAAGAGAGGTGTGGTCATCACGATGAGCATCATTGCGATCAAACTGGTCTTCACCCGGTTCCTCCAACGCTCCCTCCTCTCTCCCGCTAGATAGCGGGCGTATCTAGATTCGGCCTCCGCCCTAGTGGTGTACCATTTGTAACTGTTACCGCTGAAACGGTGAACCTGTCTCCGACACTCCTCCCAGTCGTCGTAGACTCCGGGAACCTTACCCTTGTACACGACATACGATGGCATCTCTATGCACAAGCCAAACAACAGACAACAGACAATACATAAGCAATATGTAAGTATGCAACAAAAGGATCGGAAGAGAAAAGCAAGACATTAATAGCACGATTCATGATTCTACTAATAAATAGCATCGATTACATCTAAGTTGAATGACTGTCCAAACCAAAGAGACATACGAATTCATTAAAGTTTAATTACAACATGAGCCAATCAATGTTTCAGAACTACACATCACTACTTTCGACTCGACTCATCGGACAGGAGCATGGATGAAGCCGTCGTCTGTCGTGATGGTCATGAAATCGCGGTCGTTGTCACCCTGCATTTGTAGCGTTCCATCTATCTCGCTGTTGGATGGTTGATATCTGAGGAAGAACTACCCCGAGGTATGAAGGATATCTTGATGGATGATGTCTGCAAACTCCGACTGGATGCAAAAGAATTCTTGTCTGAGGTCCGCATCTTGGATTGCCGACAACCTCGCGGCCCAATCTTTGAGATTATCTGGTAGCAGAAGGTGATGATGGTCCCTTACGATCGCCCGCATGTGATGGAGGGCGTAGTAGGCATCCTTCTGACCGCCAGGCGGCTGCTTGACGCAGCAGAACTTCGTATTCTGTGAGAAGGTGTGCTTGCCGTACTTACGAACTGCCCTGGTGAAGGTGCCTCCAGATTTGGCATAGCCGGGGAGAACATCATCAAGAACTTTCTTGACATTTGTGTAGTCTATCTTGGAGTTACGGTTCGGGTCGAAATATGTGGCCATTGAATATTTCGGGCTTAAGAGGATGAGTGTGCAATGTGTGTCACTACACAGAACACGGAATGTTAGAAAAAAAAGAATGATCGAAATCTAAGAAATCATATGTTACGGGGCGGTTAAGCGATGACTTACTCGGGAAAGTAAGCCACAAGGAAGTTATCCTTATCTGGGTTTGCCAGAATGACGCCTTCGTGGTGTGAACTCGCAACTTGGCGGTCCCCAGCGCTGCTCAAGTGCTTGGCACGCATGTAGAAGGGGTCGACTATCACGATGTCCGGGGTCTTGTCTCTAATGATCCGCATCTCCATACTCAGCGAAAACAGCCGAACGAAGGTGTAGTGCAGCGGATGAAGGTTAAACATAGCAAAGATGTCATCAAACCGCAGGACAATCGTACCCACTACAAGAAATATGTCAACTTATGACCACCACTATTGGTCACCGAAAGGTCACAAATTTCCATTTATGACCTTTTTGTGACCAAAAACAGAAGGTCAAAAGCTGGCCGTCGTAAACTGACTATAGCGACCTTTCTTCTGGAATGGTCAAAGACGTTTACGACCAAAATATTCCTACTGTGGCGTTTTGGTCACTAGCAACCTCCCCCAGGCGACGTAGGCATCCAGCGTGGCAAGCTGATGTGGCACAAGATTCAGCCCGGTCCAATTCGGTGTTTATATGGGCCGAACCCATTAAATCAGCCCATTTATATTTTTTCCCTATGAATTTTTTGTCAGCTTCATGGACCAAGCCCAACATTGCAGCCTTTTTATTTTTGGGCCATGGCCTTTTAGTCTACTGATTTTCTATTTTCAACTATTATATATTCAAGCTGGTCCCACTAGTCAGATGGGTCCAACCTATCATGTTCATCTCTCAAATTGGTCCCACATGTCAGAAATATACAAATTTGACAAATTATTTTCATAAGTGGCCTCACTGGACAAGTTTCCATTCCACAGTTTTCAAATCACATACATAATCAATATTTCAAATAGAACAAAGAACGCATAAAATTCATCAAATATACCACTAAATAAATGTATTACAATCTTTACAACACAGATATGCTACAATGAGTTGGACTTCACGGCTTCACACTTGGCTTCACAGTTCACGGCTTCACACTTGCTTCACACTTCACGACTTCACACTTGAGCTTCTGTAAAGGAGGAACCACCACAATTTTAAGTCTACAATACAACAATTGATACTAATCAAGGATAAAAAAAAAACAAGTAATAGGTTCAAATGAGAAGGCAACATGAAACTAGTGATACAACAACATGCAGAAAACACTACAATGTAATACTGTTGTAAGTTCATATCAGCGCAAAATCAGCACTGTTATATAGAGCAAATGATATGCCCCCTTTTAATAAAACTGTAGTGTATGCTAGTGACAGGACAAGGGATTGTAGTGTATGCTAGTGACAAAACATGGGATAAGACTAATATGATGTGCCAAATTGCCAGCAATAGTGCTTACATGCAGCATCTTCATATTTCAAAACGACCAATAGACTAGTTAGCTGGCAAAACACTAAAGAAGGCATAGACAGAAACGAAGGTAACATGCATCAAATCAAAAAATAGTAAGCACTGAACCTACATCATATCTACACCAATCAGGTTGCATGTGTATGCTAGAAATCAAGAATCAAAAGGACTTTAGCTTGTTTCAAATATCTTGCCTCTGTTGCTCCCAGTTCAGTAAAGAAATGGTCGAGCAGTGAGCGCTTCGTTTCACGAACTTGGCAGTGCAAAATAGATTTCGGGTGGAGCACAAATAGAATACCTGGAAAAGAAACATAAAGAGCTATACAGTTAAGTAAGCATCATTGGCTGTACAAATAAGTGGAGAACAATAAAGAGCTATACAGTCTGTTCAGAACAATAAAGAGCTATACAAATTCATATTCAAGTTTGACTACATGCTAACAGACTCATGATCAAGTTTGACTACAAGCTAACATATCATTGTGAATACAGATGATTTTCGGACTAGAACCGTTGCGCAAGTTCAGGTCGTTTGAAGTTTTGACAACAAGCTACAAAATCTAGTTAAATCAATAGTAGTATTGCAAGCAACAAATAGACTCTCAGAGCAGAACCAATGCACAAGAACGGACCAGCAACTACTAGGCCCAACAACTAAGATATGTAGGAAATTTCAGATGTATCACTTCATAGATCAAGCATAGGCGCAACATAAAAGGCTCATGAGCGCTACAAAGTCTGAACGATTCAGCAGGAAGCGAGCAGAATCAATCAACTAGACATGCGGACAACAGAGGCGCAGGGGAAGAAGCTCCTGCACCGGCAGAAGCAGACACAATCTGGTCCCACCAACAGGTCAGCCATGCCAACATCTCCAGAGAACATAGGAGCAATGGTGTCAGAAATCTTAAGCTTCTCCATAACAGGATCGTGCCCAACAAGACCGACTTGGTGCAGAATCATCCCAGTCTATCTGCAGGCAGATACATTAAACAACAAAGTCAAGGAAAATGAAACTGAAACAAAGCAAACATAATGGTTGGATACGAGCAGAATCATGGGAGACAGCTATAATATAAAGAATACAATAAGATATAAAATCAGCCGGCAGAATCATGGAAGTACCACAAGATTACATTGCACCAAGCCACAACATAAACCATAAGTTATTATTGTTCACCGCTAGCTACTGATGTAATAAAAACATTAACAAGTGGAGTTGTTACCGTTCACCACTAGCTACTGATGTAATAAAAACTGATGCAGCAGCAGAAACTGGCATCCAAAAGGGCATGCAAACAATTCATAGCAAAATCATATATGCCCCATGCTAGGAGAACCAGAGCATCACAGAGTACTACTGACTGACCCCAAAACAGAGCATCACAGCAAAAGACTTAACCAGGGGCCACCGATCCACATAACCCACCATCCCGAGATCTCAATTCTCACAGGTAAAAAGCAAGCAAGAAGACCAGATCACCTAGGGCGTGGTCTGCTTGTACTTGGACACCTCAGTGAGTAGCTTATTGTAGGTGGCCTGGTCGAAGATGCATATCATTCAGTTACCAGTAGCAATCCTTATAGGTGCATATTTACCACATCAATTGGTAAGTATACAGACAGAGTTGTACACTTACTAACTAGTGTGTTGTGGTTCACCCTTTGCACGCACCCATGGTCATTTAAATTAAACTGAAACAAGCCACCAATGGTTGGCTAATCTAGAACATGGCAGGCATTTATATGATGGCAGTACATAGCTAGGAAACAAACAGCAGTCCATAATTGCATCATCATGTGTAGAACAAAATACATACTCGCCTCTACAGGCTACAACACTAGTAGATTAGAGAACCATCCATAATAATTCTACTATAGGAGACAATGTAAACACAGAGTCACACCATTGACATATATTATTATTAAGCCCTAACTAAAAGATTCTGGTGGCTTAATTAGTGGGCAGATGTATGCATGCACAAAAAGGGGGACAATTTTCAATCAAACTGAAGAAAGATGCACATCATCCATTCAGTAACTAGTAGTAATAAAATCACAAGAAGACCAGACCAGAGGATCATCATTGTGCACGCACTTGCATTCACCATCAGTCCGCACAAGCAGGCGCATACACTATAACATCACAAGCAGTGGCGCGGCATAAGCGGAGGAATTTCACTAGCAATAATCAAGCTGAATGGACAGAAAGCAAACCTAGTTATCTGGACTCGAATCAAACGTAGCCTAAGTGAGCAGCCTCAATCGCCGGCGTCCATCCATCGGGAGCACCTGCCTCTGCCTTGTCTTCTCACCATGGTACGCACCAGGATGAGAAGAAGCACGCAGACGGATGCAGCTGCGCCTTGGCTCGCTCCATGGCCTGCATGCCGAATCAAACCCAACCCAATCCAATCCAACACAAGAAGAAGCACAAGTGAGAAGCAGAGGAGGTGCGCACAGCCGTGAAACAGCGATCGATTGAGGGAAATAAGAAGGAATGCGCCGGCAAGACCACGTACCTTGGATTGAATTGGATTGGACCGGAACAGAGATGGGCCGGAGGAGGAGGAAGCGACCACGGCCGTAGCCATGCCGAGCCCTGGGGTTTGGGGCCGGCACAATGCCACGGCCAGGAGGCTGCTGCGTCAGTGCAGACCGCCGCCGCCGGCGCCGCCCTCCCGACTGCTACGGTTGGATTGGATGGCCGCGGGTGAGAGGGTCGTCGCGCATGATGCGGCGAGGACCCGGTGGAGATGGGGTTCCTGGGCGCCGGGGATCGCCGGAGTTGGCCAGCGGCCGTGGGGTGGGTTGGAGGAAGGGAATCGGGACGAGGGGCGGCAGCCTAAGTGAGCGGAAGTGGCGGCGGCGGAGTCGTGGCGGAAGGCGTAGGGGTCAGGGGAGGACGGGAAGTCGTCGTCGCCGCCCCCGGAGACGTGGACGTCGGCTGCCAAGGCCCTGCCGTCGGCGAAGCTGAGGAAGGGGTCGTCATGGAAGGGAGCGAGATCGAGATCGAGATCTGAGGGAGGGAGAGGGCGGCGGCTGTGGGTGCGTAGGGGAGAGAGGGGAGCGACAGGACGAGTGATGCGGGTTGTGTTAGGGTTAGTTGGGTGAGACGGTGAGGGGGTCAAGTCTGCCGTTGGATCCGGGACGATCGGATGGTTCAGATAGTCTACGGTAGGGTGATCCAGGGGAGACGTCCTGATTGGTTGGAGACTACCAATAATATTTAAAATATAGTCTCTAAGTGCTAAAATCAAAGGGGTTTATGAAACAACTACCAACAATATTTTGCAAAATGGAACCATTAAAATTTTCACTCAAGTTATACCACATTTTAAGGATGATAACCAACTTGTATGCATTTTCTTTGGACGAAAAAACCATTTTTCATTTTCCGAGTGCCCGAAAGGAGGTTTTTTTGTGAAGGAACTACCAAATAATTGTTGCAAAATTGGACCAAATCATTTTTATAAAATACTAGGACATATTTAATGCACAATTGACCAAATGATTGGGTGAAAAAAGTTTTGATCCACCTCTCGTGAAAAAGACAAATTGCCGCCGATTCAGTTGGAAGCGGGTCAAATTTGAACTGTAGCTGCCTCATAGTTTGCTATTTATTTTTTCCAAAAATCATTTCTATTTACATAAGTATCTATTTAATCATAGAAACACCAAAAAAATTCCAAGATTCAACCACTAGCTAGGAACGGTCATTCCCGCCGTTTTGACCGCATTTTGAAACGGGCATAAAAAATTCAAAAAAAATCAAAAAATTGGAAAACCTTCGCATTGTGTCATTATATGTGGACAAGTTTCCAGGAAAAATAACAAACTTGTAATACGGCAATTATTTTAAAAAAGTCTTCTCAGAAACGAGCTATCAAGTGTGGAGATCAATGGCTTTCAAGCCAAATGATCAATTTTATGGCCACATTCATGGCATAGTTTGTTCAAATGATCTCATATTATGCACAAGGGTGCATATTAGAATGTCAAACAATGTTGCCTAAGGAAGTTTTCATTTTCTTTGGATGAAAAAACCATTTTTCATTTTCCGAGTGCCCGAAATGAGGTTTTTTTGTGAAGGAACTACCAAATAATTGTTGCAAAATTGGACCAAATCATTTTTCTAAAATACTAGGCCATATATAATGCACGATTGACAAAATGGTTGGGTGAAAAAAGTTTTGATCCACCTCTGATGAAAAAGACAAATTGTTGTCGATTCAGCTGGAAACGGGTCAAATTTGAACTGTAGCTGCCTCATAGTTTGCTCTTTATTTTTTCCAAAAATCATTTCTAGGTACATAAGTATCTATTTAATCATATAAACACCAAAAAAATTCCAAGATTCAACCACTAGCTAGGAACGGTCAAGCCCGCCGTTTTGACCGCATTTTGGAACGGGCATAAAAAATTCAAAAAAAATCAAAAAATTGGAAAACCTTCGCATTGTGTCATTATATGTGACCAAGTTTCCAGGAAAAATAATAAACTTGTAATACGGTAATTATTTTAAAAAAGTGATCTCAGAAATGAGCTATCAAGTGTGAAGATTCATGGCTTTCAAGCCAAATGATCAATCTTATGGCCACATTCATGGCATAGTTTGTTCAAATGATCTCATATTGTGCACAAGGATGCATATTGGAATAGCAAACAATGTTGCCTAAGGAAGTTTTCATTTTGGTTGGACGAAAAAACCATTTTCCATTTTTCGAGTGCCCGAAAGGAGGTTTTTTTGTGAAGGAACTACCAAATAATTGTTGCAAAATTGGACCAAATCATTTTTATAAAATACTAGGCCATATTTAATTCACAATTGACAAAATGGTCTGGTGTAAAATTTTTTGATCCACCTCTCGTGAAAAAGACAAATTTCTGCCGATTCAGTTGGAAGCGGGTCAAATTTGAACTGCATCTGCCTCATAGTTTGCTATTTATTTTTTCCAAAAATCATTTCTAGTTACATAAGGACCTATTTAATCATAAATACATGGTTTGGTGGCGATACGTCGAGGTTTGGGCGGTGGCCGAGGGCCACAACTCTAGAGCGCGTAAACTCGCATGCCCGCCGCGTGGTCACCGCGTGATCGTGGCGTTGCCATGTGTTCTGGGTGGCCTAGGCATGTCTAGTGGGTTGGGCACTCCCCAGGTTGGTGCTAGGAAGAAAATTACAACATAAGATTCTCACGAGGAGACCAATCGATGCTCAAACATGAATTAGTAGCCAAGTGTTTGATTAGCGGTACGGGAAATGTACATGGCTAATGGGCGTGAGTTTTGGCTGAGGATGATCAGTTACTAAGAAGACCGTTTTCACAAATTTTCAGCTCAAAAGGAGGAGCCTAGGTGGTACTTGCTTTGCAAACCACCACACTGGACATAAATACGAATGTTGAAGCTCGGCTCAAAATAATGAATGGATTGAGCTGGCATTTGGTGGAGGATGGTTATTTGGGCATAGGAAAGCACTGTAGAAAATGGATACTATTTGGACATGCCAAAGTGGTACTTCCTTCACAAACTGTTACTCTGAACAGAATAGGAAAATGAATATTTTTGAATTATTTTTGAACTAGGCAAGGAAGGTTTTTACATATTGACGAAGATATGACCCAAAGAATTTATGAGATTTTTTGGGAATTTTGGGAATGACAGAAATATAGGTTGCTTCACAACCTAGGGCAAAAACTGCCACATGGACATGACACATAGGCAAAACTGATGAGGTGGCGCCTAGTCATAGCAACCCACCACAATTTACAAGGCTATGACCATCTATATTGGTCGTTAACAACTAGAAATAAGGCAGCGGACTAGCGCTGTTAGCTTTATGACCATTTCATGTAAGGAAATTATGACCTTTCTGACCAAAATGGTCGCAATGGTTTAGGGTTTGGAGCCCCTCGAACAGCTTTTGACCAATTGGTCTCAAATGGTCATAAATCTATGACCAATTCTTCCAGGGTCACTGACAGAAGGTCATAAGTTGACATATTTCTTGTAGTGACCCCCGATGTCGCCATCCACAAAGCCCTTGCCCTCTGGCACCTTGGCCATGAAAACCGGGTATGCCACATCATTCTCTCTGAGATGCCGCTTCTCCAAAGAAAGAACAATGCCGTGCAGACTCCGCATAGCACCGGTTGCAGCATTGAGCATATTTGGCGGTAGCATCGCCCTACCCGCCACATGCACCGTCCTCGAAATATCCTTAGGTGAAGGTGGCCCGTCCTGAGCACGGATCGAACTCGGTGCCGGCTCGCTCGCATCGGCGCCCTTGTTAGTCTTTCGTTTTCGTCCCTTCTTCTTGATCTCCTGTAATGGGACCGAGTTCTGCTCACAGACCGCCTTCTTGAGCGTGTTGGGGCTGATAATATTTCGCACCTTAGCTATCTGAGGCTCGGTGAAGGCGGGAGCTGGAGGCGTCTCCTGAGAACTGAACGCCAGACGACGCCTGTTGCAATTGGATTTCTCCGCCGAACCAGCTAGATTGCGGTCGTCTTGGTTGGGTTCTTGAGAAAGAGGCCCGCAGAACTCGTCAGCGTACCCATGTTCGGCAAAGTACTTATCGACTTTGGTAAATGTACCATCGCCGTTGTCGTCGTCGTCCGGATCCTGTGCCATAGGGATGTCTGTATCCTGTGCCATAGGGATGTCCGACATAGATATGTCCGGCAGGTCTGGTAGCGTTGCGGCGTTCTTGCCATGGCTTGGCGCCAGCACGACTGGCGGTCTTGTCTGTGGGGTGGTGTCCCCCGCCCCCAAACGAATCTGGCTCTTCGGCCAAAGTAGGGGCCAGTTTACGCAGGCGCTGAGGGTCATCTCATCTTCTTCGTCGGCCCCAGCGGGTCAAATCAGAGGTAACAGCTCGTCGCAGCCTGGCAGCACCCGAACCACTTCAACCCTATACACTGTGGGTGGCATCGGATTACCGTGGAACATGGGGTTGCCTGGTTGAACGATTCTGCCCTTGGCGACATCGACCAACTCACCGCCAACGAAGTGTAGAAGAGTGCAAGGAACGTCGGCGGGGCCCTGCGAAAACATGTAGGGCATCAGGGATGCCTAGTCAAAGGCAAGAAGATGAAGTCATCGGCCGAGAGGCTTAGTTACCGTGATGCCGTCGAGCTCGGCTAATGTCGAGGCACCGCCAACGGCGGGCATGCAACTGACGGAGGGGGCGCTTGCTGGCGAGGTGCCGGCCGGCATACACCCTGGTGCATTAAGCTCCAATGCCCGTTCCGATGCCGGAGACACGAATACCGCCTCCGCCAGAGACATCAATGGCGCCACTAGAGACACCAATGGCGCCGCCTGCGCGCTGTGTGAGTTGCTGGCCGTGAAGCTGGGAACCGGGGGAGGCCCCTGTTGGCCGCCCGCAATCCACGTCGTCAGCCCATGAATCAACATAGGCACCATGGCGTTGAGCTTCGTTCCCAGTTGTTTTTCCATTGCTCTTGGACAAGCTCCGGAATCCGAGCCACTTGTGCCTTGAGTGCTTCAACCTCGCGCGTCTGGCTTTCCGAGCTGGTCTTTTTCTCCTTCCGCACACCAGCGGTATAGTATGACCCCCATTTTGTGGACAAGCCTATGGAGCTTAGTGAGCTTATCCTTGTTTTTCATTACGTTCAACACCCTATTTAAAGGGGTGTCGAAAGGGGAGCTCTGAGACGACCCCGCGCTACTGCTTTCAGTGTCCTGCGAAAGGAACGTGAACCATTTAGAAATATTGGGGATTAATTAGAGTGCAACCATATGGAGCTAATTATGTGGGGGTGTATTCCTTACCAGAACAAGCTCAAGCGCCCTGGTCCTCGGATTCGTGGTAAGCTCCTTTGTTATCGGGTCCTCCTTGTACCGGGCCCTGACAAAGTTCCTGGTCTGCTTGTCACCGATGTATTTCTCGAAGCGGGGCGGTAGGCCTTGCTCGGCACGCTCCACGTCCTCCTTCTCCCATATAGGCTCCGCCACTCTGTAACCGCCGGGACCGAGTTTGTGTTCCCCTAAGTTCAACTCCCGCATTTCTTTCCCCCACTGACTTGATTCGGAGGTTGTGCTGCTCTCGCACTTGATCTTGAACTCCTTGTAGTCATCTTCGCTGATCGAAGGATTTTTCGCCTTGATCTTCTCATAACTATCACCTTTATCAATCATTCTCTTCACCGCGCTTCTCCAAGTAGACAGGGCCGTGCTCATCCTCGTGAGGGCGGCACTGTTCACTTTATTCCCTGAGAGGCGTGTGTTTTCAAATTCGGCAGGGAACTTGTATCGTTCGTGCAGCTTCGTGAAGAGGAGGTTGCGCAAATTCCCGTGGTCCTTATGCCTAAGGTTCTCGGTGTTGATCGAGACGGTGCTCCGGAGAATGCACCCGAGCTGAAGCGAGTACCCCTTGACTATATGTTTGGGCTCCGTTGGATGCCCGTCGGAGTCCACTTGGTAAATTCCTCCTTGAGGGTGCGGAGCGCATTCGGGCGCCGGTCCTTCCTTTGCTTCTTCGGTTGGCTGCCATCTGTGTGTGCGCCACCATCATCAGTGGTGGCATCCCCGGCAGCACCATCAGTGGTGTCATCCCCGACGCCACTAGGGGTTGTGTAGTCAGGATCGGTGTCTTCTGCGGCGTCCTCATAGAGGTGAGGTTGTTCCTCCATCTCCTGGGACAGCTCCCAGAATTGCTTGCCGCCTGAACCGCTGGCCTCATCGTGGTTGGCCATGTTTCGCTCTAAATAGGAAAACAGTTTGGT
This sequence comes from Triticum aestivum, assembly GCF_018294505.1. Taxonomy (NCBI): domain Eukaryota; kingdom Viridiplantae; phylum Streptophyta; class Magnoliopsida; order Poales; family Poaceae; genus Triticum; species Triticum aestivum. The sequence goes on from NC_057807.1 coordinate 709,704,144, forward strand.
CAAAAAGTTGGTTATTGTCAAGGAACAAGATCATGGTCTCATCGTTTAGGGTTTGTCGACACTGAGGCATCCTAAAAGCTAAGCTTTTATCATTTAGGGTTTGTCGACGCCGAGGCACCCTAAAAGCCTAAGCGTACATCATTTAGGTTCTCATCGACACCGAGGCATCCGGGGCAGCCAAGTTAAGTTTTCATCATTTAGGGTTTATCGATGCCGAGGCACCCTAGGTTGGGCCTAATCACTTGGCACTAATCACTTGGCTCTATTGCCACCTATGTTGGGTTTATCATCTAGGGTTTATCGATGCTAAGGAGAATTCTAAGTTGGGCCTAATCACTTGGCTCTATTGCCACCTATGGTTTAATGCAGCAAGAATGGCGGGGCAGTTGATCCTACTTCACTAAGTACTAAGATACCCCGGCCCATGCATTAGTCGCAAGTACCCCATATGTCCTATTTTTAGCAAAGCCATGCTAAAATTCACGGAAAATTTCAGCATGACCTTTGCTGAAAATAGGACATATGGAGTACTCGAATTTGCCGGAATGGAAGTTAATCGACATTTCGACAAACTCAAGGGCCTCTCGGGGTACCTGCAAAATCATTATCCCCGCGTAATGAAGTCCCCAATGGGTCATTTCAGAAGATCACAAGTAGCATCATCACAAGTACAACATCATCACAAGTACAACAGCAACAGCAGTGAATACAGGCATAACAGCAGAAGCAGCAGCTTTATTCTTCTTCTTCATAAAGACTAATTGTCTAATTGAGCAATACAGCGACAGTGTGAACAAATAAAAACACAAACTACACCTACATATTTGGGTACCTCTATGGTAGTAACATGCCATTCTCTGCCTAGAGCTACTGTAGCACGATCAATTCTGCTTACTACTAAAGTTATAGCAGTATCATGCTTTCATAACCAACTAGTTACCATTAAGTTCAAATACTGTCCACAAAACCACAACAGAAGTAGCACAGAATCATTCAAGTACCAGTGTTTAACTAAAACTTGGTGTGAATAAGATCCTCTGTCAGTACTTCATACCAATAATCAAAACCCCAAAACCTGACCCCAACTAGTTACCATAAGGTCAAATACTCTCCACAAAACCATAACAGAAGTAGCACAAAATTATTCAAGTATCATTGTTTAACTAAAACTTGGTGTAAATAAGGTAATAAAAGCAAATTATCCTAGCCAACATGGGTTTTCAGGAAATATTGAGACGCCGCACTTCTGATCGACTCCTGAGGTACATTATCAACTAGCATAGTTTGTTTACCTTCTATTCCTATGTGGTTCATTACTTGATTTCCTTTCAGCCTCAAAGTTTATGTTTGTCCTGGTCATATTATGCTTTTGGCAACCACTAGAAATGTAAAAGATTTTTTTGAACTTGGGAAGAAAAGAACCAACTTTCATCAAAGAAATAAAAATAAGATCATGAGCAGAATAGTTGTTAGGATACTGTCATTTATAGGACCATTTAACATTGGCTATGCATTTCTTGGCTGCAACGATCACTGAGTATGAAATAGGTAGAATAGAATGTATTTTTCTCACTTGGGAAAGTAATCAGTTACAGCAACTTCAATATTTTGTGTCTCTGAATATTTGCATAAATTCCTACCATCATCCATGAGCAGCACCACATAGTAGTTCACAGAGCAGAACATGAGGCAGTTAGCTACTGACAGAGCTTTTTGGCCAACACTCATAACACTGATCAACATTTCTCTAACTCGGAATACTTTACACTAATCAACTGTTCTAATGGAGGAGAGGAGGAACAGCTGAGGTGGCTACTCACATCTACTTCTGGTGGGTGTTGAGGTAGGACTTCTCGCAGTACTCGGAGGCGGAGTAGAGTTGCGGCCGCAGGTTCTTGAGCTCCTGCATCAAGCATGGCCACAACGCTCAGTTTATCTACCATAGACAGTTTAGCAGAAACAAAAGCAACACACACATGTCTATGAAGTATCTGAATTTTGCAACTTTATTGTGTCTGAAATAGCTTTACTCAATGGTGTTATCGAGCTGAGCAAAGCCGTACTGAATATTTGCATGTACAGAGATGTGAAATATTTATCGAGTGAATGTAAACATTTGGTGTGTGAATGTATTGACTGGAAGGTGTGCTTCAATGCATACTCACTAAGTGAAATGAGAAATTCCAAGTTGAGATGAGAAATACTCACTGACTAAGATAACATTGTATCCTGTTAGTGCGTACATCAGTACATACATTCAGTTAGAAATTGCAAGCCTTATATCAACTGTTTGTGGTAGAAAAATTGTCTCTTCACAGTATGTTGCACAAGATATAGAGACAATAAAATAAGATGGAACACCTCAGAGTATGTGTTTCAGGGTACTGCTTGTACCAAATTGCTGCAGATTTTCATATGTGCAGAATGTAACACAAGACTACATCATTCATGGACACCATGAATCAAAACAAACACCTAGTAACTAGTATATGTATTATACTATGTTTACAAGATAGCACAACTTCCATAGTAAATAAAATTGACCATATGGTAGCATTTTACTTCCATCTGGACACAACAAAATCATCACACTGTCACATCACAAAAGCATTGTTGTTACCTTCTTTTTAATTGACCGCTGCAAAGACTTGCAAATCTGAATTCCAATCAACCTGAAACAGCGGAAAGGGATTAGGACTTGATTGCTGCAGATTTTCAAAACTGAACATGAATTAACCTATACAAAATTACAGAGAATTAGGATTTGAGATCTGCTTGTGTTTTAGGGTTCAAGAAGAGAGAGGACAGACTCACAGACACAAGAATAGGGAGTAATGAGGTGCCACATGAGGAAGGGAGGGGAAGGGGTCCCATGGGAAGGGAGAGAAGGGCACCATGAGAGGGGAGGGAGGGAGATAGAGAAGGCGCCATGGTAGGGAAGGGCATGCCGGAGGAGAAGGGCAACAAATGGACAGAAGAAAGGGAGGAGATACGCTAGAGAAGATAATACCTGGCGGCGGTGGGGCGTTGAAGACCTGGCGGCGAGGTTCCTCTTGTCGGTGGCGGCGGGGCTCCTTCCCTTGGTGGCGGCGGTGGCCTCTTCCCCTTGGTGGCAGCAGCGGGGCTCCTCCTCTCCTTGTGGAGGCGGGGCGTTGATCTGGCGGCGGCGCTGGAACCCCTCGTCGGAGCACCTCGTCGGAGCAAGCGCGGCGGTCGTCGGAGCGGGGGAGGCGGCGGGGGCGCGGGGGCGGCGGTGGCGCAGTACGGGTCGGGGCAGTGGGCGGGTGAGAGATCGATTGGGGAAGATAGAAAGGGGACTGGGGATTTTAGTGCGGGGAAGGGTTAGCAATGGCGCACCACTGTGGGGTGCGCCATTAGTAAAAAAATTGGATAGCAATGGCGCACCCCCGAGCGGTGCGCCATTAGTATTTTTTTTGGATAGCAATGGCGCACCCCCTAGCGGTGCGCCATTAGTAAATTTTTTTAGGATTTTATGTTGCCTAGCGGAGGGCCCGCAGCGGCGTCTTGAACCCTAGGTCTCGCTCGGGGGGGAGGGGTGGGTGGTGCGCTCGGCGGATTCCGTTCGGGGGAACTGAGCGAGGAGACAGGGGAGGGTGTGGGGGGTCGGCGGCGGCGGTGGAGGGGGGAGGGTGCGGGGGGTCGGCGGCGGCGGTGGAGCGGGGGAGGGTGCGGGGGTCGTCAGCGACGGTGGAGCGGGGGAGGGTGCGGGGGGTGCTCGGCGGCGGTGGAGCGGGCCGGGGAGGGTGTGGGGGGTCGGCGGCGGCGGTGGAGCGGGGGAGGGTGCGGTGGGTGCTCGGCGGCGGTGGAGCGGGGGAGGGTGCGGGGGTTCGTCGGCGGGGGTGCTCGGCGGCGAGGGGGATCTGGCGAGGGGGATAGCGATCGAGATAGAGGGGGATCAAGATCGAGTGTCCTCATGAATATTCAATATTTTTTCATATCGAATATGAAAAAATATCATCAAATTTGAAAAAATATTCATGAATTGAAAAAGTGCCCATGAAATTTAAAAATATTCATGATATCAAAAAGTGCCCGAGAAATGAAGACTACGATTTAAATACAATCGATCTTAGCTAGCTATATGTTCACAATCTTCTTGCCCTTCTTTTTCGCAAATGGAGTTCTTCTGTGGAACGGGCGCCCTTTAGGTAGGGTGGTCCTGCTTCTTCTTGTGGTGTGTGCTGCTACTTCATCGTCGTCGTCATGTTCGATCTTCGGGTCGCCGTACTTGTCGAAGTCTTGCTCATTGGCTACTCCGTCCATTCCGATGATCTTCCTTTTGCCTCTCCTCACGACAACACGACTGGGCTTTGGTGGGTCGATAATGAAGAAGCATTGGTCCACTTGGGAAGCCAGTACCCATGGCTCATTTTTCGCGGTGACGTTTGCGCCCGCGGTCTTGGATTTGGCTTCGGGTATAACCATGGTGGTGAAATACCGGCCTTCTTTTAGGACGCTCTTGGCCCATCTGACACGGAACATCGGGACCTTCTCTCCAGCGTAGCTCAGCTCCCAGATCTCCTTGATCCTTCCGTAGTATCTGTCCTTGTCGTTACCCGTGTAGGATTCCATCGTTACCCCGGAGTTCTGATAACCATCGCTCTTCATGTCCTTGTTCTCGGTGTAGAATGTGTAGCCGTTGATATCGTATGCCTCATAGGTCATCAGGTTGTGCTCGGCGCCCTGTGACAAGGCGAATATGAGTTGTTCTTCCGCGGAAGAATCCTCATGTAAAGGGTACGACAGAAGCTTCTGCTTGAACCAACGCGTGAAACATGAGTTGTGCTCTTTGATTATATCTCCGTCCATCCTCTGTTGGCCTCAGTCATTGTGTGTCTTCTCAATAAAGGTTTTGTGCTCTACCACCCAAGGATCGACCACGTCTATGTGTTGTAGCGCGACTAGGTTTGCTCTTTCAAAGTCGGCGAGTCGACCCTCGAAGTCGACATGCATTTCGCGGCGACCCTCACGGTGACCCCATCCAGCGAGCCTGCCGAGGTGCCTGTTGACGGGCAGACCAACGGGGTTCTCGATGCCTAGATAATTCGTGCAGTAGGAGATGCACTCTTCGGTCAGAAAGCCCCTGGCTATACTTCCCTCTGGACGTGACATGTTGCGAACGTATCCTTTGATGACACCATTCATCCTTTCGAACGGCATCATGCTATGCAGGAACGTCAGCCCGAGTTGGATGATATCCTCCACGATATGGACCAGCAGATGCACCATAACATCGAAGAATGCGGGCGGGAAGTACATCTCAAGCTCGCATAGTATCACCATGATCTCTTCCTGCAGCCTTCTGAGTTGCCTCACGCCAATCGACTTCCGAGAGATGACATCGAAAAAGTTGCATAGGCCAAATAGCATTTCACGGACGTGCGCGTCCATGATCCCATGGATGGCAACTGGAAGTATCTGCGTCATCAGCATGTGACAGTCGTGAGACTTCATCCCGCTGAACTTCTGCTTCGCTGGGTCTAGGTATCTGCTTATCTTCCCCGCGTAACCGTAAGGAAGTTTTACTCCTAGGAGGCAGGTGAAAAACTGCTCGATCTCCTCCTGACTTAGAGTGAAGCATGCGGGAGGGTAGTCATATCCGGTCTTCTTGGCCTTTTTGCCTTTGCGACGACTTTCTGTGTCCTGCTTCGCCTCATCATCATCATCATCATCATCATCATCATTAGCGTGAAGCTCCTGCCTAATGCCAATTGATTTCAAGCCTGCCCTTGCTTTCAGCCTTGGTCCTCTCTGGCATGTTGAGCAGGGTACCAAGCAGACTCTCGCACACGTTCTTCGTGATATGCATGACATCAAGGCTGTGAGGCACACGGTGGATCTTCCAATACGGCAAGTCCCAGAAAACAGACCTCGTTTTCCATACCTTCAGCAGCGGCTCTGGCGCCTTTCGCTTCTTTCCCGGCTCTGGCGCCTTTTGCTTCTTTCCCGGCAGTGGGCAGTCTTTTCAATTTTTCAACAGCTCGTCTATTTCCTCGCCGCTCCTCGTACATGGGCGTTTTCGGGGTTCGGTTTCACCATCGAACAGATCCTTGCGTTTCCTCCACGGGTCATCGTCGCGAAGACACCTTCGATGTCCCATGAACACGGTTTTCGAAGACCCGGGATCTCTATCTAGCTGGTGATACGTTGTGTCATCCATGCACCTTACGCATCCAGAAAATCCGTGGACTACCTGCCCCGCCAGATATCCGTAACCGAGATAGTCGTGCACCGTCGTGAGCAGTGCGGCTCTCATAGGGAAATATTCTTTCTTTGTGGCGTCCCACGTATTGGCTGGCGTTTTCCACAGCGTGTCTAGCTCCTCTTCAGCAGCCCCAGATACAGATTGATGTCGTTTCCTAATTGTTTCGGCCCTTCAATTAGCATACTCATGTGAATGTACTTCCTCTTCATGCACAACCAGGGGGAAGGTTGTACATCCATACAAACACAGGCCAGGTGCTACGTGTGCTTCTCTCGCTGCCAAACGGATTGACTCCATCGGTGCTCGTGCCCAGCACGATGTTCCTTGGATCCTTCCCAAATTCTGGGTATTCGAAGTTCAACGCTTGCCACTGGCTCGCATCCTTAGGGTGACTCAGCATCTTGTCTTTTTTATTTATCTCCAGATCATTTATGTCATCTTCCCGCTTCTTCTCCTCCCTATCCGCGTGCCAGCGCAGGAGCTTTGCTACCTTAGGGTCCGTGAAATACCACTGCAGACGAGGAGTGATCGGAAAGTACCACACCGATTTTCGAGGAGCTTTCTTCCTCTTCTTGTATCGAGTGACGTCGCACACCAGACATATGGTAGACTCCGCATGCTCGTCCCGATAAATGATGCAATTGTTCATGCACACATGGTATTTCACATGCGGTAAATCCAGAGGACACACGATTTTCTTCGCCTCCTCGAAACTGGTCGGGCACTTTTTCCCCTTGGGAAGACGTTCGTGCCAGAATGACATGTTCTCGTTGAAGCATGCGTCGGTCATTTTGTGTTTTACCTTCATCTCGAGAGCCATGAGAGTTACTTTCAGGTGGGTATCCTCGGGCTTGCATCCTTCATACAATGGAGTAACCGCGTCTATCTCCAGTTGATCCAGCTTGGCTTTCTCTCGGGCGGCAGCTCTTGCATTATTCGTCTGCTTGCGAAGCAGCTCTTGAATATGAGGGTCCTGCACCCAACCTCCATCGTCGTCTGCTCCGGCATCTTCATCTTCATGATCATGCCCTTCGTCTTGATCTTCCTCATCATCATGTACGACATCTTCTACATGATGACTGTGTACATCATCACCGTAGTGATCATGTCCTGGAGATTCTTCGTCTTCTCGCCCGCCCTCGCCACGGTAGTTGTCTTGTTGCCCTTCCTCATTTCTTGCCCGCCCCCCATGGATGACTTCATAGTCATCTTCATCACCTTGCCACCGATAGCCATCCATGAAACCACGCAAGAGCAGGTGGTCCCACACCTGCCCGGAATCCGGGTCCGCAATAAGGCTCTTCAGCTTGCATCTTCGACACGGACATCTTATCTGCGTCTCGTTCTTTTGAAGCATCTCGGCCTTCGCGGAGCTCAAAACCCTTTCACGATGCCTTCGGTCATCGTGCGGACCATGGTCGCCTGCGGGGTAGAGCAAAACGATATTTTAGAACCAAGAAACAATTTGGCATGACCTTCCCTAAAAATAGGACCAAAAAGAATGCATAGTGCCAAAATTCTTGCTGAAACGGAAATGAATCAACATTCCGGCAAAATATTGGCAACTATCGCATTTCAAATACCGGTACCTGCAAACACAAACATATATGCAACACCACAAACATATGCAACATCACAAACATACATAGATCTAGCTAGGCCACAAAAAGTGCATGTGCACGTTGTTGGAGCGAGCTAGGGAGAAAAAAAGTAGATCTACAACATGAAGATAGCTTTCCCCTTACTTACCTATCAAAAAAAGGTAATTTCACCACTTAATTTTGATGAATCTATGATGCAAATGAGGTGAGGAGGAGGAGGCAGCCGAAAGTTTGGAGAAGGAGGTGGAGGGAATGAAGTGGGGAAAGTGAGTGGGTAGGTGTGGCTGTCCAAAATATCTTGTTGGGGTCCCAGGTTACTAATGGCGCACCACCAGCAAATGCGCCATTAGTATGCCTGCTTACTAATGGCGCACCTGCAGGTGGTGCGCCATTAGTAGTTTTGCAAAAAAGTAAATATATATATATATATACTAATGGCGCACTCTCTGTCTGGTAATGGCGCACCTCTCTTGGATGCGCCATTAGTATGTATGGAAAAATGGGAAAAAAATTATTACTAGTGGCGCACCGTTTTTCTGGTGCGCCATTAGTGTCTTCCACACTAATGGCGCATCTCCAGAGGGTGCGCCAGTAGTATATAGTAGTGGCGCACCACCTGACAGGTGCGCCATTAGTGCCCAGTCCATCTATAGCCCTTTTTGTAGTAGTGTTTAGACGAGGATGAACAAGCACCAGGTCATTTGAGGACATGTTTCATTTCATTTCATTGTCTCTGTCTCATTTCATTGTTAAATTTCTTACAATGTTTCTTAATTGTGTAGGAAAATAGAGCAAATTACTCTCAAGTTGGTTTTTCTATGGCTACAAATGCTCAGATGCCTCCAAGAGCACCTGCTACTACTGCTCCTGAACCAAGACCAGCTACAGCACGAACTACAACTTCTGCACCTTCACCAGCTCCAGTTGCTACTTCCAGGGCAAAAAAGGGTTGCTTCAACTATTCCAGCAGCAATAGCACAAGGACCACCAGCTAAGAGGAGCAGGACTAACACTTCTACTGTTGCTAACACTTCTTCTCCTTCTAAGAACACCAGATCATCTACAACTTCTCCAGCAAAGAACACCAGATCTTCAAGTGCCCAGAGAAGAACATTCATTGCACCAAGGCAATCAACTTCAACTGTTGTCCAGGCTGGGTCAAAGAGGATCAGGAAGCCAAGTGGGAGGCTGAAAGACTACTTTTATGCAAGTGGTAACTAGCATGTCTTGGTCTGAACTTGAGTTCATTTGGCATGGTTCTGTTTGTGTAAGTGAACAAATGTGGATGGATTTGGGTCTACTATGGTTTGTAATGACTATACTTTATTTTGTTTTAGAGATATTCAGTCAGTTGAACTACCATGGTTTGTAATACCTACTATTCAGTCAGTTCATTCAGAAAGACATTCATGTGTTGATTCAGTCAGTGTATCTTCTGTCAGTTAATTCAGTCAGTAGATTTCAGATCCACAACATACATTCATTCAGACTAGCATAAATACATAGATACATGGATTCAGAGCAGCATCAAACACCAGTATTACATAGAATTGAATAGATCTTATATAGAACACCAGATCTTACATAGAACACCAAGATAGAAAGATAGATAGCTAGATAGATAGATAGATAGATAGATGGATGGATGAGATGAGATTGACAGATCAGTCATAGCGCACGAAGAATCGACCCCGCTTAGCCCTAGTAGCTGGATGAGGAGCCATGACTGCTCTTCTCCTCGCCCAAGATATGATTTGATTGAAACTCCTTCTCCTGCCACCAGGGAAAAGAAGCTCAAGCTCTTCCTCATTGCACTTCTCCAGCACCTTCTCGGTGAGCCGACGGTTGAACTCAAGCTATTGCTTGTCCTGGGCGGCCTCCTGTTCCCTCTGTCTACGCCTCCTCCTTCTCTGTTGTGTTGCTGGAGGCCTCACCTCCATGACCTCTCCCTCCTCCTCTGTTACATCTTCTAGGTCCATGTCAGGATCCATCTAGGGTTTGTTGTGGGTGGCGGCTGCTGGAGTGGCTGGGAAAGGGTGGGTAGGGAGGGGTTTATATTGACAGTGGTGGAGGGGGGGTGGGTTTTAGTAGGCCTAAGTCATTTTCATTTGGTCACAGACTACTGGCCCACTAAGCCCAATACCACTGTACATATCTATAGAGATAACATATAAGACTAATAGAGACTACTGGCCAACAACATATAAGATCCATTACATAACTATATATATAGCATTGGAGATCCATTACAACATACTTAAGAACATAGAAAATATGGTTCTTACATAAGATACTAAAGTTCAAATGTAGTGCCAAACCCTAGGTTAACTTCATATTCCCCCAAAATGTACACCCATATAATCACTTGAGACAGTTAGGCCACATCCTTATACATAGGCCTTGGATGTACTTCATCACCATTTCACAGCACTTCATGACTCAAGGATGGCCTTGATTTGCTCTAACTTCTCCTTGCTGTCATACCCATCTTTCAACAGCTCAGCAACAACTTGCTCAAGCTTTTCCTTCTCCTTCTTAAGAACATCTCTGACAACTTCAACATCCTTCATAGCCTTCCTGGTGTTCTTGATGATATCAGCTTGGCTCTGCAAAATGCACCTCTGCTCATTTGCAAGTTTAAGCTTTTCCATCTGCACCTCCAACATAGCTTTCTCCTCTAGCTCCTTCTTCTTCTTCTCAAGTTCTTCCTCCTCCACTTGTTTTTGGTACACCTTCTTGTCCACCCTACCATCCTGCCAATCAAACATCTTGGATACATCATCAACAAGCTTGGTGTACTCAATGCAAAGCTTGTCATTTTTCATCTTAAGCTTGGCCAACTCCCTTTGATGTTCACTCTTAATCTTGGCCAACTCCTTCTCAAATTTATCCTTGTCAAGTACCCTTCCACAGTTCTGCTCATGGAACATTTCCCATAGCTTGGACAAACATCTCTGTAGAACTGGAGGCCAAGGCCCATCAACCCACTCTACGAACCACAATTCACACCATTTGCCTGCATTTGTAAATGTGATAAGTTAGTGCAAGTTGAGTACTAGCTAATTTCAGTTCCATGATTAACTTGAAATTTTCTAACAATGAAGATATGATAAGTTATTACAATGCCATGATTAAGTTTGCAAAGTAACAAAAAAACATAAGTGAATTTCATATCAGTAAGAAAATGCTGCATCATGTGAGGCCATGAACATCAATATCTAACCTGGACTGGGCAGCCATAGAAACGCCTTCCTATTACAGTGCCTTCAAAAGCAACACGCTTAACATGCCTCATTTGGTGCAGAATGCACTTGGGTTCAGCAAGCTCAAGTTGGCCACGGAAAAGGGGCTCTACAATGGTGTCTGGTTCCTCCTGCAACCAAAAATACACTGGTTTCAATCACTACTCAATACCACAATCAACTAGCATTGTTCATTAACCCTAAACAGTGAAAAAATTCCCAAATCAGCATGAACCCTAACACTGTACAGAGATGAACCCTACATTAGCTCAATCCCCACCCTCACTAATCAAGATCCATATCACAAAGACAACAACAACACTAACTAAGCAAGATCCATGGTTGTAGCCTAGGCCTACTAGCATTTAACCCTAACCCTAGGTGGCAAAGAAAAACTTACCATAAGTCCCATGTCCATGCTGACGACCTCGCAGTCCTTGTCGGAGCTCATTTCCTCGTTTTTCCAGGAAGGCATGGCAGCAAGGAGGTCCTCGGCGACCGACCTCAAAGACGGCGAGCGGTGGCGAGCTCGTATTGAAGCAGGGGAGTGGGAGCAGGGGAGAGAGCGAACAGGGGAGTGAGCGAGCAGCGAGTGGGAGCAGGGTGGGTGGGGTATTTACCTGGTTCCGACCGGACCGGACCGCATGGTCTAACGGCCATCAACAACCGCGCCGTGAGCGCGCGTGCCCACATGCCCTGACAGGTGGGTCCAGACGGTTAGAAAAACGGTTAAATCGCTAGTCACTGGCGTTTTGGGTTTTTTGAAACAGCGGACCGCGCGATTGATAGTTTTTTGAGAAAAAATAAAATCCGGTATTTTTTTAAACCATAGCCTGTAAACTGATAGTTTTATGCTATTTACTCATCCCTGAGGTTCCATGTTGGATCCTTCCTAGTGCTTGTTCTTATTGTTCTTCTTACGTGGAGCTTGCGGTTGGCTAGATCGCACCTAGTTAGGTCCACCCCGGGATTCCTTGTTGGCCTGTGTGCGGAAGCACTGCAGTTGAAGCCCCCACACCCCCAGTTTTTCTGCCAACTCCTGCTCCATCATGTTTACAATAAAAACATGTTTACAATGGGTTATCTATTAGCTTTATCTGTAATAACTAGTTATTCCTTAAAACATGATGAGACATGTTGTGCTAAGAGATCATCTCTTAAATAAGAGAAGAAGTCTTTTCTTAGGAATTCTCTCTTCTCCACCTCAGCATTTATCCCTATGTGGCACTCTTAAAATAGCACCATAGCAAACATTCCTAGCTAGTGCCGCCGCTCGAGAGCAGCATCGTAATGAATGTTGTTTCCAAAAATTTAGAATGTTTTAACTCCCAAATGGCATATTTGATTAACGATCCGTCCTCACCATCGTTTTCGCCTCTGCAAGAGCTTTGATACTAGCTCCGGTATGTGTAGATTTTGACAGCGAAGAGTCATCTTCAAAGTTGCCACCTAGTAATTAACAAAAAAATTGCGAGATAACCTCAAATCTATTCTTCTTCAATCATGATTGTACAAAGAACAACAGAGGTAATAAAAATTACAACCATATCAGTGGACCACCTAGCGACAACTACAAGCACCGGAGCGAACTGAAGGCGCGCCGCTGTCATCGCCCTCCCTCACCGGAGTCGGGCAAATCTTGTTGTAGTAGACAGTCGGGAAGTCATCGTGCTAAGGCTCCATCGGACCAGCACACCAGAGTAGCAACCATCACCGATGAAGAAAGTCATAGATCAGAAGGATCAAACATATAAACACCTAAACGAAGACGAACGAAGACCGGATCCAAATAGATCCACCGAAGGTCAGCACCGACCGAATCCCACAAGATCCGACGGACACTAACCTCCACAGGCCCTCCCATGATGCTAGACGCATCATCAGGACGGGGATAGAACGTGGGAGACATTATTCCTACTAAGGAAAATTGTGATGCTATTGGTATTGAACTTGGCACCTGGTAACTGACACAAACATGGTAACAACTTTGACACGGACAGAATGGCAACTTTCTATATTATGGGGCGGAGCAAATTCATCTTGAAAAGTTACCATCTACTAGTAGGTAATGAAGTTTTGTGTTGGTATCAATGTTACCAGATGGCAATTTGAATTCTATACTCAAAACAAAAAATGAATTTGGAGCAGCACAAGAAACAAAAAACAGATCCTGACTCTTGAGACTAATTGGACCGTGATACAGTTTTATTACTAAAATCAGAAAAGATCGAAGGAAGGGATCGATGAATTGAGAAATGAGACACGTACAACAGTGAAAAAATTACTAGAACAACACACTACATTTAGCGCAGATCAAAGCTCAAGTGAACACATAGATCATACCAACTGCTAATTGTAAACTTGCATTTGCACAACAAATCTGCAGACCTAACCCTGAAATTTATCCTGATGCATGCATGTCAGGCAGAGCAATTGATGTTGCCCTTCGGGAAAATGTTTATCACGCTGCCGTCCTGGAAGACGTCGAAGAAGTCGACGGGCGGGCAGGAGATAGTAATGTCGTAGAGTCTGGTGTAGGTCACCCCAACCTTGAAATGGACCAGTGCTGTGACAATGATTGTCAACGTAGGATGGTCTCTGTAGTGCACCTTCTTCAAGTAGAGATCTAACAAGTCCTGCTCCACGAACGCTGCGACGGCCATGGATATGGGGCGGTTGGGCCGCTGGCTCAGCGGCATGGATTCATTCACCGTCGCCGGCACTGATTTCCTCTTCACGCGCTTACGGGCGAGCTGCAGGTTCACGATGACGTCCTTATACTCCACCCCTGCGCGATGGCTGGGGTTGCCGACGGTGAGGTTGAAGTTGAAGGACACCCCGGCCATTCCGTCCACGGTGCTGTTCGCACCGTTGGCGTCGGTGATGGAGAAGTGGATGCGCGCGGGGCTGAGGCTGACAGAGGTGACTATGATGACAGTGCTGGCGGCGAGGATTGTGGCCATGCCTGTAAGGATGAGCATGTTCGCCATGGAAAGCATGCTGCCGAGCGCGGTGCAGTTGGCAGTTGGCACTATAGCTAACAGCTGCAGAAGCTACTTCTTTAGGCCGGATGCAGATCCAGTTATATAATATTTGCTCGCGCAGGCCAGCTACTATTTTAATTTGAGATCATTTTGTCAAGTCCATTATTTTTGTTTGCATTGTTCAACACGAAGAAGACCCTTTCCCTTTGCTGCAGATTCCTAAGACTACAGTTTCACAAAAACTTGCAAAAAAGCAGATCACATCAAAGCCTTCCTGTTCCACTAGAGGGAGCATCCATCGTGGCACGCAGGCTCCTTCTTCCATGTATATATCACCCCACCTTGAAGAAAAAAGCATCACCCCGAGTGCGGCTAATCGGCACCCGGGCTCATCTGCACCCACGCTTAGAAAAAAATTCAAAAAAAATACTAGAAAAAATCAAAAAAATCTAAATTTTTTTGTGGTGGTAGATAATTTGACGCGTAAGGTGCGCCCCAAAATTCATCTCATTTGAGCATCTGAGCAGCTCTCGGCAAAAAAGACAAAATCAGGGTCTGTAAAAATATTCACTGTTCACGCACTGTTTTGACCCGATTTGTCTTTTTTGCCGAGAGCTGCTCAGATGTCCAAATGAGATGAATTTTGGGGCGCACCTCACGCGTCAAATTATCTACCACCACAAAAAAATTGGAATTTTTTGAATTTTTCTAGTATTGTTTTTGAATTTTTTGCTGAGAGGGAGCAGATGAGCCCGGGCACCGTTTTGAGTTTTCGCATCACCCCAGGAAATTAAAGAGAACCAGACCAGCTCTTAGACGCTTTCCCTTTATCACCCCTTTAGTCACTTGGCCTAAAAAAAACCTCTTTAATCACTGGGAGACCTACTCATCTTTTTAGCGTGATTAATTGTTAGTACGTCTATTAGCATTGGCATACAGTGGAGATACCATTTTCCTTTCTTTGCTCAATGAAGACCCGACCAATTCTTTACCATGTGTTGAAAAAAAAAACAAATATATCTTTACCACCTGTTGGAAAAAGAAACAAACATGTGGAAATCAGGAGTGGATCAGGAAAACAATTGTGCTGTTAGTGGGACGACGCAGGTGCTGATATGGGAGACCTAGTGTAGCACCCTGGACCAAAATTTAACAAAAAAAGGTTAGAACAAAATCCATTAGTTTTCTCTAAGCTATGAATAATTTCATAAAATCTTTATGAACTGTAAGAAGTTTAAAGTATCCATCGACTTTAATGCACTATAGAAAATTCAATAAGCTTTTATGAAATAAAGGAGAATCCAGATACTCTTTAAGTTTTTATGAACTTCGAAATATTATAAAAAGAAGTTCTATACAGTTAGAAAAAATTCTGAATTTTTCATCATTTTTTTTGTAAACTATGAAAGATTTTAGAAAGCTGTGGAAACTTAGTGAGATTTGCCATGTGTGTCTGCTCCAAAATATATATGAATATCAGCAAATATATGAGATGCAATATACTCTAATAAATACAACTACCAGTGTGGATCACAAAGTCATTGTGCTCTCCTCCGAACAGAGATCCCTAGTCCAAGGAGAGTCCCAGTAGGCTTGGAAGAGAGTCGGTGGTAAAATTTTAGGGTTTATTTCATCCGGTCGTAGCGTGTATCGACCTGCATGCATCATTACGTCATGTGTCGTCCACCATCATGTCCAATACCATAATGTTAAACTATAGAATTACGTCATCTGGTCCTTTTCTTTAGGAAAAGAAAAGGTAATCATGTGTTCCATGGGTACATCTTTGAACTAGGCATCACATATGTGTTCCATGAGTACATCGACTTTAATCATGTGTTCCATGGCCAAAATCTATGTAGTCTTTTTTCTTTTCCTTTGGGACAGAAATCACATATGCTTGTGAGTTTGCTACTCACTTTTTCTTTTGATATTGAATCAGACTGGTATGTGCCAGATAAGGGCATGGCCAACAGGCCATGCTGGACTAGCTAGTGCCCCAGGCTCCACATCAACCTAGATTCCCTAGATTAGAAAAAGGCTATTGCTTGCAGTGAGAGACGGGATCTTGCAGAGGAACCCGTCTCCCTGAAGAAAAACAGCTAGCCAAGGTGAAAAAGAAGGGATGTAAAGAGAGGATGTGGGACACGAAAGGTTGAAGGTGGGCCCAACAAAGAAAAATGTATGCGTGCTGCTTCCATTGTGGAATGACCATGGCTGTGTTTGCTTTATCTATGTGGAGTGTGGAGGAGCTATAAGGTGATGCTACCATTTTACATGCACAAAAATCAATAAAGAATCAGTAAACAAAAATAATTTTGTTGTTTTTAGAAAAGATAATCATGTCGCATGTGTATGTATCAGTAAAGGAAAATAATAGCCAGTACTTCTGCGGACCTACTTGTGGTCGGATGGTTAGAAGAACATTGATATCCCAGCCCAATGGGGTTCAAGTTCGAGACATGACACTGGTGCTTGCATTTTCCTGGATTTATTCCAGGCCTTCCGGCGATGTTCGTTCAGTGGGAGGAGATTTCTGTGTCGACTTCATCAATCTCAAGATGATGTGCCGACTCAATTATCCCTCGAAGGTGCTCATAGGGATAGGATGTGCGCGTTCATAGAGGTGAGTGTATGTACGTATGTATTAGCGTCATGTTGTGTTAATACAAAGCTGGCCCTTTTTATTTTGAAAAGAAAAGATGATCATGCGCTCCATAGGTATGCACATCACTGAAATTAGCCAAAATCAGGGACTCTTTCTTTGCCTTTGCGATAGTTAGTTTTTTTTCCTTTTCTCTCACTGAATATTTTGAAACACACAGATATATATATTTTATATAGACTAAATTTTGAAACACACAAAGAAAGAGTCCCTGCGTTGATTTTGACACATGCATAGTATTCATAGAACACATGGACTGAGACATATTAGTAAACCAGATAGTCTTGCACAATCATGATCACATGGACTGAACCCATAATATGTCTAGCTCCTCCTTTAGTTCCTCGAGATACGTGTTCACATCGTTCCCTGGTTGTGTCGGCCCTTGAATTAGGATACCCATGTGTATGTACTTCCACTTCATTCAGAGCTAAATAGATGTTGTACATTCATACAAACACGGGCCAGGTGCTATGTATATATGCTTCTCTGGATGCCAAAGAGACTTAGTCCATCCATATTGACACCTAACCTACGGCCTTCTAGGTATACACAATTGAGTGCTTTCCACTGGCAACCATCTGCAGAGTGTCTCAACATGCCATCATTTTTTGATGCGACCTTTCTTTCGTTGTGCCAACATACGTGCTTAGCTTCCTTCTTGTTTGTGTAATAATGCTGCAGGCGAGAAATGAGCGGAAATTACCTTCCAATCTTTCAAGGATTTTCTTTCCACACTTGAACTGGGATTTGTTGCACCTTGGACACTCCTCGTGCTCGTTTTGATAAACGATGCAATTAATTATTGACGCACATGCGGCATCTTATGTGTGGCAAATCAAGAGGGTGCGTTATCTTCTTGGCCTCTTCGATACTACTAGGCAACATGTTCCCCGCTGGAAACCTTGGTATAGATACTCCAATGTCACGTCCAGGCTTGCGCCCGTGCTTTTGTATTTTTCCTTGATGTCTATAAGTTTGAGCGTGACATCCTGGCGGGTGTGCTCGGGATTGTAGCCTTCACAAGGTAGAGTTTTCAAGTCTACTTCCAGTTGCACCAACTTGTTGGGCTCTCTAAAAGCACCTCTTTCATTATTCATCTTTTTCAGTTTTAAAATGAGGGTCCTCCAACATTGTGGCCAACGACCACTCCTGCATGAGAGACTCTTCTTCATGCCGGTCCTAATTTTCGTCATGGCTGGGCACCTCTTGGTCGTTCCCTTCTTCCTGCTCTCCATCGACATGGTTTCCCGCTCCTTCATCTGTCGTCCCTTCATCGACGTCGGAAACAACAACCTTCTCCTCTTTCACGTGCCTTGTCCAGATCCAGCATGAAACAAGATTTGAGCAAGTGCATCTTCACACCGCCACGAAAATGGGGTCGATCAAAACACTGTTTTCACACTTCTTACAAGGACATAACATCTCTGTGTTACCCTTTTGAATCATATCTTCCTCTGTCACTTTGAAGAACCAATTTATAGTTCTGTCCATGGAATCGTTCGATCGATCGAATGGCCTACAGGCTATAAGAAAAAGACTTGTAACCAACGAGGTTATAGAAAATTTCGGTTAACCTTTGGGCAAAATGGGACATATTGAAGCAAACAAAAAACTGTTCTTGACCCCTTGAGACTAATGGGACGTGATACAGTTTTATTAATACTAGCATCGAAGAAGATTGAAGAAGAGAATCAATGAATTTAGAAGAAAAAATTACTAGAACAGCACACTACATTTAGCGCAGATCGAAGGTCAAGCGAGCACATACATCATACCAACTGTTAATTGTAAACTTGCATTTGCACAACAAATCTGCAGGTCCAATCACGAAATATATTCTGATGCATGTCAGGCCGAGCAATTGACGTTGCCCTTGGCAAAATGATAACTGAAGTTGCCGTCCTGGAACTGGAAGACGTCGAAGAAGACGACGGGCGGGCAGTAGACCGTAATGTCATAGAGCCTGGAGGAGGCCACCCCAACCTTGAAACGGACTAGTGCTGTGACCATGATTGTCAACGTTGGATGGCCTCTGTAGTACTTGTTCAAGTAAAGGTCCAACAAGTCCTTGTCCACGAACGCCGCCACGGCCATGGATATTTGGCTGTGGCGCGGCTGGTACAGCGGCATCGGCATGGATCCATTCACCGTCGCCGGCACCGAGTTGTTCTTCAAGCGCTTACTGGGAAGCTGCAGGCTCACGATGACGTCCCTATAGTCCACCCCTGCGCGGCGGCTGGGGTTGTCGACGGCGAGGGTGAAGTTGAAGGACAGCCCGTCGTTGCCGTCCATGGTGCTGTCTGTCCCGTTTGCCGCGGTGATGGAGAAGTGGATGTGCGCGGGGCTGAGGATGATGCAGGTGACTATGATAACAGTGCTGGCGGCGAGGATTAGGGCCATGACTGACAGGATGAGGATCTTGTGTTTCCGCCACCATGGTGCTCTGCCCGGAGCTGCAGCTGGGATACTACTACTCCTGCTGTTCGCCATGGAAAGCATGCATCTGCGCGCGGAGCGGTTGCGGTTGGAGCTATAGCTAACCGATGCTGAAGCTGCTTCTCTAGGCCGGATGCAGATCGACTTTTAATAGTGCGACAGTTCTACCTGTGACTGTATGCAATGACACGGAATCCACCGCTCAAGTGCTTCAAGATTCGTGTAAATGGGGTCCCATGCCAGTACTGTTTTACAGTACTATTTCATTACTCCCTCCGTTCCATAATGTAGTGCCTATAGATTTTTGCAAAAGTCAAACATTATAAACTTTGACCATATCTATAGAGAAAAGTAGGTACATCAAGAATACCAGATGCACATCGTTGGATACATCGTGAGTTATATTTTCAGAATGTACATGTTTGGTATTGTAGATGTAGACAGTTTTCTCTATACACTTGGTCAAAGTTAGCAAAGTTTGACTTTTATAAAAATCTATAGGCACTACATTGTGGAATGGAGGGAGTACTGTATTGTGCACACTCTCCTTCGTACATCTCTTTACGTAAGTCACGTGGTACACCACTTTTTGTAAGGCAGTGCAAATGCAGAGTTGCATGTTCTCTCTCCCAAACAAGTCTGCTATTTTAGTTCACCATTACTAAGTAAAACTATTTATATCTACAAAATCAATATTTCAATTTTAACATTTTATATAAATCTGGACTCCTGGCAATAGTGTACCACACGACACATGTGTTGAGCAAACGAAACTATTCAAAAAAGAAAAACAAGACCAATAGTGTTTGATATATTTTAATTAGTTTGCTATTTTTTTGATTCAATCTGTTTTCTAAATTGAGTGTAATCTATTTTTTGAAACAAGTGAAATCAGTTTTTGAGAGTGAAATCAGTAAAAAATAAATAAAGTGAAATTTGCTTTTTGAAACGAGTGAAATCAGTTTTTAAACAGGTAAACATAGTTTCTTGATTTGATATAAATCAATACTATTGCCGTGAGTAAAATATGTTTTTTGAAATGGCTGAAATCTATTTTTTCAATTGAGTGAAACCAATTTTTGAAATTAGTGAAATTACTTGAATTTAATGAAATCGGTGTTTTCTGAAATTAATGAATCGGTGTTTGAAACAAATGAAATCCTTTTCTAGATTTGGAGAAATGTTTTTTAATTGAGTGAAATCAGTGTTTTCAAATGGTGAAATTTAGTTTCAATATGTGAAACACTTTTTTTTCTTAAATATATCTCACTCATTCCAACAGCGAAACTTTAACAAGTTAAAACAATATCTATTATTTTAAAGGTCTTATCATCAGGATTTTAATATATAAAAAATTAAAATTGAACTTATAGTTTATAAGATATCAATCAATATAATAAGGCAAAAGTTAGCACGAATCACAAACACAAAGTTGAGTGGCATATCTTCCGCCGTTACATACCGGTAAATGCCTTAAATAGTGCTAGATTTACCACTTTAAATAGTGCTCACACAGCTATTTGTTTGTTTGTTTTTTGAGAAGACTCAGCTATTTGTCAGATGCCTTAAAAACGACATTTGTCCGTTCCGGCCCAGTCAAACTAATAAGCGAGGGATTTATATTTTGCCGGCTAGGCAAGCGTGCCACGGTCTAGGCCCAGCCGCTCATCATTGTGCATCAGTGTAAAGGACGCGCTTTTCCTTTAACATCTCTTTAATCACTGCACGGCATACTCATCGTTATTTAGATCAAGGGATGTGGGAGGCGGCACCACCGACATGAGATGCAATTCACAATGGACATGTTCATGGATGACTAATCTCCAATGTTGTTGTTCTGTTGTTTAAACACCGAATATAACATGAAGGTGTACATGCAATATATGTGCAATCTCTGTTCAAAATACTACCATTGTCTGCAAATTTACACTACCGTAAATGCTCGTTCTAGCATATTGTGGAACAACGCAAATTGTATGAAATCGGTGTGCAAGTTTTGTCATCATTTGTTTTGAGTTTCCTTTCTTCTTTTAGTGTAATACCAATGTCCTTAATTCATTCTATTTTAGAATACATTTTTTTTGGTCTACAGATATCTTTGTTTATTGATAAGAAAATAAGTGACCGGCATAAAAAGGTCATTTATTTTCTCAATTGTGCTAATGTTTCTGGCTCCTATTTTTTGGTGTTGTTGAGTTGATTTTATGTCGATTGGATTTTCTCCTATATGTGCACCTGCGGCAGAGATTTGATGGTGCAATCGTGTGACACTACATAAATATTTTGAGGAACATAGATTGGAATTCATTTCTGTAATTGAACTACTTAAATCATAATTATTATTGAAGTTGCACTAGTTTACTCTTGTTCTTGCATAGCACAGAAGTGTCCAAGTTTTGTGTAATTTATTTGCAAGTTTTCAAATCATTTTATTTTTTGCATATAAGAAAAGAGGTTGACAATAAGTCAATATGATTTGTTAGTTGTATACCATTAATTTCATTTTTAGGGTTAATCCACTCATATAATTCATTTTTCCTTATAAAGAAATTTCTTCTTTTATTTCTTCGTCCATTTCTTCTGTCAGCCTAGAACTTTTTTCTTACTTAGAAAGAAAGTTGCTGCTCTCTCTCCTTCTATTTATGTCCATTTCTTCTTTGAGGTAATACCACTTCTAGAATTCTTTCTTTCTTAGATTGAATTTTAGTACTCTTACTTTCTGTTTTTAGCATTTCTTCTAAGGAAAAACCAATCCATTTTTTACCATGTGTTAGAAAAAACAAATATGTGCAAATCGGGACTGGATCAGGAAAGTGATTAGGCTATTAGTGGGAGGTGCTGATGTGGGACACCTGGTGTTACACCCTAGACCAAGTTTATAAGTAAGCAAAAAAACTATGAGAATTTTGGACAAAATCCATTAGTTTTATGTAAGCTATATATGAATAATTTCATCATCTTTATGAACTGTAAGAATTTTTAAAATTTCCATTAAGTTTGGCGCACTACTAAAAATTCACCAAGTTTTCATGAAATAAAGGAGAATTCAGATACTCATTAAGTTTTTATGAAGTTTGAGAAAATCTAAAATTTTCATTAATTTTTTGTAAACGATGAAAGATTTCGGAAAGCTATGGGAAGTTTACTGAGATCTGTCATATGTGCCCTCTCCAAAATATATGTCCATGTCAGCAAATATATGCAATATACTCTAGTAAATAAAACTACTAGCTAGTGTGGATCTCAAAGTCATTGTACAGTCCTCGAAACAGATATGCCTACACAAAGGAGTCCCGGTAGACCGGAAGAGAGCGAGTGGTAAACTTATAGGGTTTATTTCATCCGGACATTGTGTGTATCCACGTGCATGTATCATTACGTCATGTGTAGTCTTCCATCATGACCATGACCATGATGTTAAATGAAAGGAAAAATAAAAGTCGGTCTTTTTCTTTAGAAAAAGAAAAGGTAATCATGCGTTCGGGTACATCTTTGAAGTTGGCCAAAATATACGTAGGGCCTTTTTCTTTCCCTTTGGGATAGAAATCGTAGATGCGTGTGAGTCTGCTACACACTTTTTTCTTTTGAAACACACAATCCCTCAAACTATTGAAACGGACGGGTATGTATTTGATTGTATACTCAAACTACATCCACCATTGGATGTGCTTGATGCGATGCATTCTTGCTGGACACCTTGTCAGATAGTCAACAAGTTTTTATGAACATTGGAAAACTACAGAAAGGATTTATTTTGGGTGAAAATAATCAGATATGTTATAATCACCGAAAGTACAAAGCATCTCAAACATAATAAAATTACATCGAGATTTTCGAGACCACCGAACGACCACTACTGCTGACAGAACGAGCCACCGACGCGCCATTGTTGTCGCTCCCCTACCGGAGCTGGCTTGACCTTGTCAATGACAGTCAGGAAGTCTTCATGCACGTGCCCCTAAGGACGGAGCCTGAGTTGTTGCCTTTGAACTCTTGCCTAGATCTGAAGCACCTGACATCAAATCTTGCCACATGACGAGAAAGTCTAAGCTCACCGCCCCAAGGAGACAGCGGGAATGTATGCCGGAGCTCCGTCGACTACATACAACAGACAAACTCAAGGAGGATTGAAGCCCGAAAGACAAATTCGAAGAAGAAGCGCCGCCATCCGCCCGATCGTCGTGCCTGCGAGGACATAAAAAGCCTAAGCTAAACTACTAACTCGATCGAAGGCACCGGGATTCCCCTCCCCATCAATGGCCGTTGGAGCAGTAGGCATAAGGGAGGTGAATTCACGGGTTTGTCGGTGAAGACTGGAGGGGAGAGTTTACCCTAGCCATCTAGCTAGGGTTAGGAGAGGAAACAAGAGGAAGTCTTTGCCATGTTTTAACTACAGAAAGGTTTTATTGTGTCTGAAACTATTTAAAATTTTGATCAAAGTTTTGTAAACTAAAAAATATTTTCAAAAAGCTATAAATTTAGTGATATCTAACATGTGTTTCGGCTAGGATCCTTTATATTTGAAAATGGAATGAGCACTAGTGCCGATCTCAAAGTCATTGTGCGGCCATGACAAAAGGGATGCCTACTCCCAACAGTATCAATAGGCGAGGACAAAATTGAAGAATTTACTTCATCTGATCATTGTGTGTATCGACTAAGCATGAATCGTGCATAGTCCATGAAGATAAAGCGGTGTGGAGCATGCACTTGAAACAAATGCATTAAGGAAAATAATATAATTACTTTGGAAAATAAATGTTTGCCTGCATGGATACGTAAGTAGCAACAAAGGAAAATGACAGCCGGTCCTTTTTCTTTTTGAAAAGAAAAAGATAATCATGCGCTGCATGGGTACGTACAACACTGAAATTAGCCAAAAACTGCGTGTGGGCCTCTCTCTTTGCTTTTGGGATGGTTATAACTTTTTTCCTCCGAAACACACAGCCTTTTCTTTTCTTTTCTTTTTAAAAAGAAAAGATAATCATGTGCTGCATGGGTACCTATCTCATTTTCTTTCATGGTAATGCGTGCCTCATTTATATCATAAGGATCAGAGTACAAGCTACGTATATATCGACCTGACAAAACTGAAAAGACAGCAGAACGCTAGCCTTTGCACACAAGAACACCAGCCAACAAGTAAAATTACAAACAAGACTGAAGAATCCTCTGAGCTTGACACCAACGTCCGTCACCTGCCTCTGGCACCACCATGGCAGCCACCAAAGAAGAAAATGACGGATCACCTCCACACCCGAGCTCGACGCGGCTCCATCGCTGATATGCAGCTTTGCGGACCTCCAAGGTGGCTCGCCAATAAAGGCGAAGCCATTGCCGTTGAACGAATCAGACAGGGGCAGCACCCCGGACACGTCATCGAACTCCAGATCCGGCACCTCCGCGCAACTAAGACGTTGGAGGAGCAAACCATACCTGCCTGCCACGAACCACGAACCCAGATCCACCATCTTTCATATGCCGCCGATGCAGACCACAATCTGCATCCCCTCCTGGACTACCTCCCAAACTCCACGTCGGCGCTGGAGCAAACACCGGCGCAACGGCGGAGCCCGAGGACACAGGTCCACCACGAGGATGCCTCCGCCGCCGCACCATCCTTGCTTGAACAGTCTGGTTTCCAAATCCATCCAAAAAGCGGATCGCCTCGTTGGAGAAGGATCTGAAGATTTATTAGTCGGCGCTGTCATCGCCACCGTCCACCATCGAAGCCATGACGATGAACAACCCAAAATCCTAATAAAACTAATGCCTAAAACAATCCACACGCGTGGATCCGGTGACCCCCTTACCACCGACGACCGAGGTCGTCAGCGGAGGGGAGCCGCCGGAGGACGGCGACGGAGAAAGACGCCCTGGCAGCGGCAGGAGGCGAGATCGCCTTTCTTTCTTCTCCTTACCTACCTCATTGAAATCGCCAAAATCTACGTAGGGCCCTTTCTTTGCCATTAGGGTAGTTGGTTTTTTTCTTTTCTCTGAGACACACAACCGGTCCTTTTTTCCTTTTTGAAAAGAACTATGCGCTGCATAGATACGTACCTCATCGGTTCAGAATTTTGAAACACACCAGCTGTCAGCGTCATTTTCATATATGGCAGCCGGCGCCAGCGTCTTCTGCAAGGCCTCAAGGTTCCGTTGGCTATGCTTGGTGCGCCACGGCGGTCGCCGTGTTCGCCGGCGTCCTCGTTGTCTGGGCGGTGTTCCTGCTGTTCAATCCCCTCAAGCTCCAACTCCGGATCCCTAGCAGCTCCGTGGCGGTAAGAAGACTCTCGGAATCCGGTGACCAGCAGTACCGTTTCACCTTCTATCTCCAGGCTGCCAACATCAGAAATCGCACCTCCATCTACTACCACAACGTCACCATCCGGCTCGCCGACAGCCGCGAGTACCTATCCTTGCGACGGGAGGATCGGACCTTCATCGCTACCTTCAAGCTGACGGCGGCTAAGATATTCTTGTCTCAAGGGAAGGAGGCCGACTACTACCTGACAGCATCGAGGTGTCCATGGAGGTGGATGGCTTCCTCACCGACTATGGGCCGGGTGTGGCCCACCGCGCCACCTACATCTGCATTCCGCTCAAACTGGTCGGCAACTCCCGGCTGCCGTTACTGTCTGACGAGAAGAGCGCCAATTGCGCGCCTACTTACTAATGTGTCTTATGATTGCACTATGAAACTCGGGTTCTGGACTTTCTTTGGAAATAAATGAATCTTCCTTTTTTGGAACATCATATTTTCTTTCGGTATTGAAACTCAGTGCATAGTTAGTCTTCCTTTTCCTGAGAGAGAACACATGACATGATCAGATGTTACAAATTGTTTTGTTTTATAGGTAATCCAAGAGTTACATCGGATCTTACATGTGATGTTTGCGTGTTGTCAAGGATGATGCCCTGCTAACTCACACGTTGTCTTCTAATTGTGGATTCAAGTCCTCAATCTTTTTCAAGTCAGTAGCTTGCCATTGGTTGCTCAATGTTAATTAGAAGTTTGAACTGAAATATCTTGTTTTAGTTCACGATTTTGTATGGGAAATGAGATTTTTATTGTTCAAGAAAAGCAAATATTTTGCCAAGTGGACTATATAGCGCAGTGAACTTGAGTTAAAGTCCAAATCCTGCACCTTTGCCTATGATGGTTGTCGCTTTCCTTTTGACATGAGCAGGCAAGATCACTGGCATGTGCATGTCGTAACAAAAAACGCAACAATGCAGCTGCATGGACGCTCCATACCTAGCACCGCACATGCACGCCTCAAGCGGCGCACCCAGGGTGCGCCCCAACAACTAGTACACGTGAAACTTCAACCGCCTCGGACATGTGACATGTGTCCTGTGGTCCCTCGCACGGCGCTCTTGTCTATGATTTTTATTTTTATCTCTCTAGCTTCCGTATCTTTTTTTTTCATGTGAAAACTTGTATTACTCAACTTCCACATTCATACAGTCCATTGCAGCTAATTCTGAGGATTCTTGAGGTCCAGAACCCAACCAAGTCATGGTTCTACCCTCAATTCGAGCAAACTTAGCTAGGCTATCACTAACCTTATTCTGGCCACGATTTACATGTGTAATAGAACTTTCACGAAGAGATTTAAGATATTTGATTTCCTTTATGATGGACGAATAGATGGATCTGTCAACCTCCAGGGCTTGGATCAACTTCACCGTCACAATTGAATCCATTTCCACGATCGCCGGTAGCTCACTTCTCTAGACGGCAAAGGACAAACTTTCCATACAAGCACACAACTCTGCTGCAAGTGCCTCGCGATAGGAGAACAATTGCCAGCAAGAAGAGAAAATGATGGCACCCTTGTCATCTCTTAACACCATTCCAGCACCTGCCGTTTCGTCATCCGCAAAAGAACCATCAGTACTAAGCTTCACCCATCCAGAGTTGGGAGCAGAGTAGCAGTTTTGTTCATTGCCACACGCGGACGCAGATTATCATATGTGATGATTTACTTGCCTTTGCTTGGTCTAGTAGAGAGATCTGTTTTAATACCAATCAAAGAGTCCAAATAGCTTACCAAGAATCTTCTCGAAGCTTCCATGGGCGGGGTTGGTTTATGGTGTATGACCTCGCTACGGATATGCCATGCCCTCCACATGGACATCCACAACATAGATCGCTCAACTTATGACGATATCCAAGGCAATGATCATGTATATAGGCATCACATCCGAGACAATTAGACCGACTCCTGCTTGCATCTACTATTATTACTCGACACATCGACCGCTATCCAGCATGTATCTAGAGTATTAAGTTCATAAAGAACCGAGTAACGCCTTAAGAAAGATGACATGATGTAGACAAAGTAAATCCAATCAATATGAATAAACTCAATCATTTTATCCTTAATGGCAACAATATAAATATGTGTCTTGTCCCTTTCTGTCACTGGGATATAGCACACCACAACATTGAACCCATCACAAAGCACCTCTCCCATGCAAGATAAATCAATCTAGTTTGCCAAACCAAACAGATAGATTGGAGAGAAATACAAAGCTACAATATCATGCATAAAAGGATTCAGAGAAGACTCAAATAATATTCATAGATAATCTGATCATAAACCCATAATAATCCGACAGGGTGCCAGAAAAGGCCTCCAGATGGGATCTCGCAAGAATAGAAGCTTATGGCGGCGGAAAAAGTGTTCCGGGTGGCTCTCTGTTGGTTTCCCGATTTTAGAGAATTTATAGAGTTGGATTAGGTCAAACGGAGGAACGATGGGCCCACAAGGCATGTGGGCGCGCCTACCTCCCTCCCCCTGGGCGCGCCCATGTGGCTTGTGGCCTACTCCTTTGCCTTCTAGCCTCCTCCCGAAGCTTCTAGTGTCTCTTATGTCCAGAAAAAAAATCCATGGCATTTGGACTTCGTTTGGTACTGATTTCCTAGAAAACCAAAAATAGGCAGAAAACAGCAAGTGGCACTTGGCGCTAAGTTAATAGGTTAGTCCTAAAAAATGATATAATATTACGTACAATTGCATATAAAACATCCAAGATTGATTCTATAATAGCATGGAACGATAAAAAATCATAGATACGTTGGACTTTTATTGTTCTGGATTTAAGTAATGTTCTTGTTTCCAATTTTTGTTCCAAAATTTAGAAAATTGTTCATAATCTCAGAAAAATATTCGGGAATTTCAAAAAATGTTCACATTTTTTGTTCCTGTTTTTTTAAATCAAAATTACAAAAATGGTTCACTTTAAAAAAATATGGCATTTCGAAACTGTTTTTCCCCAAATCTAAACGCCTGCTATCTGTTCTTATAGTGTTTTCCGCCTTTTTCCAGTAGATAATGTATGGTGTATTGGCTAACCGCTCGTGTTTAAGAGTTTGTGTTATGCAAGGTCTCTAGATTGGATCCTGCCTCGCCCGTGTTTTCTTTTTGTTGCGCAACAGGAAACTACAAGCGCCACATAGGTGGGTCAGCCCAGGCAGAGGACTGATTGTGTGAAACCTTACCATTCTGCCACAGAATCCGGCAGATAGGAGGTCCCCTTGGCGGATTCATACAAGACCTTGAAATCATTAACTGAGGAGTAGTACTCCTTCCAAAGATCACTCCCACCTTTCCAAGTTGCGACAAGTGTGAGTTTTTCTTTTTTTCATAGATTTGTTTATTCAAAATATTTTATATCTTAAATTGTGCGTCCAACTCTCGATCCGTTTTCACCGTTGGATTCCTTACGTCGAGATCTTCAAAACTAGATCCCACGTTGATAATTTCTGAAGAATTTTTTTTCATGAAGAACGGACGAAAAACTGAACCGGGGCTTGTTTCTTTTCCTTTCTGAAAGCCGTTTCCGAAAGCAAAATTATGCCTCACACGAAAGGGAAAAAAAAGAAAACACATTTTTTCCGTTTCCGAGAGGCACGACCGTGCCTCTCTTTAAAGCAAAACCGTGCTTCTCACGAAGGAAAAAAAAAGAGAAAACACGGTTTTTTTAGAGACACGGCCGTACCTCTCGCGAAAGCAAACAATCCTCTCATGAAAGCAAATCCGTGCCTTTCACGGAAGGAAAAAACATATTTTTTCACGC
This sequence comes from Triticum aestivum, assembly GCF_018294505.1. Taxonomy (NCBI): domain Eukaryota; kingdom Viridiplantae; phylum Streptophyta; class Magnoliopsida; order Poales; family Poaceae; genus Triticum; species Triticum aestivum. The sequence goes on from NC_057807.1 coordinate 709,733,387, forward strand.
AAAAAATATTTGCACAATTTTTTTTGTCGAAAAGCTAAAAAAGACTGGTGAAAACCGAAAAGCCAAAAAAACATCTAAAAAGCAAAGGACACGTGGGAAAAAATAAAAAAATTAAAGAAAACTCGGAGAGAACATTAGGGCGCGACACGTGGCTGGTGGCGCTCTCAGCCCACCCAAATGGTCGTTGGAAAGCTGCTAGTTGCTCTCACAAGACCTCCTCCTAATCGAGGAGGTGATACGTATCGCTCGTAGTGAGCACTGAGCAGTCCGATAGCATCGTGCACGCTGGGCCAGCGCACCTTTAATGGTCTCCTTCACGCTTCCTCCAGTAACGCTTAGAGCATCTATACTTGTTTCAAAATAAATCCCCTAGAAAAACTTGTTTAAAAAAAGATAATGCTATACTCTTTTGCAGGTGCTCACAGTTAAGAAATAAACATCAGAAAATTCAAAAATTAACTAGGGCCTTCTCCTCCAATGCTAGGTGCTAATCACGGGCTCTAAATACATAGGCTTGGCGCCCTGTTTCTTTGTGTGTAAGGAGCAACCGCTCGATGCCATCGAAGCGGCATGGGGCACCAGGAACACCTGATGTAACTGTCGATTTATCGGCAAATAATTCCTAGCGTCCATCACTCATCACTGGTGCCTACGCAAATATTTCTTGTGTGCCTACGAAAGGAGCAACCGATCGATGCATCTATTGGCATCGATGCGGCATGGGGCACTAGGAACGCCTGATGTAACTGTCGATTTATCGGCAAATAATTCCTAGCGTCCACCACCGGTGTCTAACATTGGAGATGCCCTTATACGGATATCTTTTCCATTTTCGAACAATGGGTTTTCTTTCTAGCCCGAGTGCAGTATGATTAAGCCGACCCAACAAATATCAAACTAACGCTCGGTACCGATCAGGTCATGGATGAACGCGAGAGAAAAAAAAAGCATAATAGCATATCGGTTTTTTGTGTGTGCAATTAAAATGTTTCTCTCAGCTAAACAGGTATTCCCTCCGTCCGAAAATACTTGTCATCAAAATGAACAAAAGGGGATGTATCTAGAACTTAAATACATCTAGATACATCCCCTTTTATTCATTTTGATGGCAAGTATTTCCGGACGGAGGGAGTACATCTTATCAGGGGTGCATCTTAACCACACAATAGTTTTAGGAAAAGAAGTGTCGTGGTATTTCCTCGACATATGCCAACGGATGGCTAATCATGTAGGGGGTCAATAGAACGTTGCCGGGCTCTAGAAGCGGGAGTAGGCAAGACCGCAAACAACGCCGGGTCTTACCCAGGTTCGGGGCTCTCTGTGGAAATAATACCCATAATCCTGCTCTGCGGGGTCTCCGCATCACTATGATCAATAGCAAGTATAAGGATGCTCCTTGAGTTGTTCGGGCTAGAGGAGGAAGAAGGATGCTTGCACTACTTCTCCTTAGCTATGGGTGTGCGTATGATCTAAAGGGGCTGAACCCTTTGCATGGGTAACCCGGGGATTTAAATAGGCCTACCCCCAGGGGTACAATGGTAATCCGGTTGGTCCTGGAACCCGATCGTCACTGTCTCTGGGCTCCGGCTTCTCCGCCGGCTGCTGGGGCCCGTCGTCTATGGGTTCCGCCGGTTGTCGTGAACTCGGTCGACAGGTAGGGCCCGCCGCCTGTGGGCCAGGGGGACCAGGCTGCACTGTAGCCCTGCCCCTGATGACGATGGCTTGGTCGAGGGGCGCATGGCTACAGTACCGCCGCCTGGCGGCCGATCTCTGTAGCCACACCCGGTCACCAGTTAATTGCGCACAGACTCCAAGGGGAGGGGCGGCCGCCTGCAAGGAGTCGGCCTTCCCTTGAGGCCGCCTGCTCTGGCTTTGTCGTCTTCTAGGACAAGTGGGCTGGTGGGGCCCGCCACCTGCGGGCCACGCCGACCGCCCGTCATGGGGCATGGCCCTGCCTGACGTAGGCATCATCATGGGCCGCGTGGCTATATTGTCGTGCCAGGCGAAGGGTGTCTGCCTGGTACGTCTGCACTATAGCCACCTTCCTTCGGGGATTCGGGGGTGGCAGGTGGCACTGTTGCCATGCCCTGTCTTGTCGTAGCAGGTGGGTGCAGACTTTGAGGTGGCAATGGGCTGCTTGCCAGGAGTTGGCCCATGCCCTTGCCACCTTCTAGGAGGCGGCCGGTCGGCTCCAGCCGGCCACGGAGGCCGGCCTTGCGACCAGTCGGACTGAAGGGCTAGGCTAGCCCCGATGTCTTGAAATCTGCTAAGGTGCAGATGAGGCTACTGTTGGAAATATGCCCTAGAGGCAATAATAAAATGGTTATTATTATATTTCTTTGTTCATGATAATTGTTTGTTATTCATGCTATAATTGTGTTATCCGGAAATCGTAATACACGTGTGAATACATAGACCACAACATGTCCCTAGTGAGCCTCTAGTTGACTAGCTCGTTGATCAACAGATAGTCATGGTTTCCTGACTATGGGCATTGGATGTCATTGATAACGGGATCACATCGTTAGGAGAATGATGTGATGGACAAGACCCAATCCGAAGCATAGCTCAAAGATCGTGTAGTTCGTTTAGCTAGAGCTTTTCCAAATGTCAAGTATCATTTCCTTAGACCATGAGATTGTGCAACTTCCGGATACCGTAGGAGTGCTTTGGGTGTGCCAAACGTCACAACGTAACTGGGTGACTATAAAGGTACACTACGGGTATCTCCGAAAGTGTCTGTTGGGTTGGGCACGAATCGAGACTGGGATTTGTCACTCCGTATGACGGAGAGGTATCTCTGGGCCCACTCGGTAATGCATCATCATAATGAGCTCAATGTGACCAAGTGTCTGGTCACGAGATCATGCATTACGGTACGAGTAAAGTGACTTGCCAGTAACGAGATTAAACGAGGTATTGGGATACCGACGATCGAATCTTGGGCATGTAACGTACCGATTAACAAAGGGAATTGTATACGGGATTGCTTGAGTCCTCGACATCGTGGTTCATCCAATGAGATCATCGAGGAGCATGTGGGAGCCAACATGGGTATCCAGATCCCGCTGTTGGTTATTGGTCAGAGAGGCGTCCCGGTCATGTCTGCGTGTCTCCCGAATCCGTAGGGTCTACACACTTAAGGTTCGGTGATGCTAGGGTTGTAGAGATATGAGTATCCAGTAACCATGCCTCATGGGCAAAATGACCAAGACTCCGTTCTCCGAGACAATGGAGCGAGCAACCAACTTATTGGAGATCATACATACTGATATATGCGGTCTCATGAGCGCTGAGGCTCGCGGAGGATATCATTATGTTCTCACTCTCACTGACGACTTGAGTAGATATGGGTATGTCTACTTGATGAAACACAAGTCTGAGACCTTTGAAAAGTTCAAGGAATTTCAGAATGAGGTAGAGAATCAACATGACCGAAAGATAAAGTTCCTACGATCAGATCGTGGAGGAGAATATTTAAGTCACGAATTTGGTACGCACTTAAGGAAATGTGGAATCGTTTCACAACTCACGCCGCCTGGAACACCTCAGCGTAACGATGTGTCCGAACGTCGTACTCGCACTTTATTGGATATGGTGCGATCTATGATGTCTCTTACCGATTTACCGCTATCTTTTTTGGGATACGCTCTAGAGACAGCTACATTCACTTTAAATAGGGCACCTTAGAAATCCGTTGAGACGACATCGTATGAATTATGGTTTGGGAAGAAACCTAAGCTGTCATTTCTAAAAGTTTGGGGATGCGATGCTTATGTCAAGAAACTTCAACCTGAAAAGCTCGAACCCAAGTCAGAAAAATGCGTCTTCATAGGATACCCTAAGGAAACCATTGGGTATACCTTCTACCTCAGATCCGAAGGCAATATCTTTGTTGCCAAGAACGGGTCCTTTCTGGAGAAAGAGTTTCTCTCGAGAGAAGTAAGTGGGAGGAAAGTGGAACTTGATGAAGTACTACCTCTTGAACCGGTAAGTAGCGCAGCTCAGGAATATGTTCCTGTGGTGCCAGCACCAACTGAAGAGGAAGTTAATGATGATGATCAAGGTACTTCGGATCAAGTTACTACTGAACTTCGTAGATCCACGAGGACACGTTCCACACCAGAGTGGTATGGCAACCCTGTCCTGGAAATCATGTTGTTAGACAATGGTGAACCTTCAAACTATGAAGAAGCGATGGCGGGCCTAGATTCCAACAAATGGCTTGAAGCCATGCAATCCGAGATAGGATCCTTGTATGAAAACAAAGTATGGACTTTGACAAACTTGCCCGATGATCGGCGAGCGATAGAAAACAAATGGATCTTTAAGAAGAAGACGAGCGCGGATGGTAATGTTACCATCTATAAAGCTCGACTTGTCGCTAAGGGTTATTGGCAAGTTCAAGGGGTTGACTATGATGAGACATTCTCCCCCGTAGCAAAGCTAAAGTCCGTCTGAATCATGTTAGCAATTGCCGCATACTATGATTATGAGATATAGCAAATGGACGTCAAAACGACATTCCTTAATGGTCATCTTAAGGAAGAATTGTATATGATGCAGCCAGAAGGTTTTGTCGACCCTGAGAATGCTAACAAGGTGTGCAAACTCCAGCGATCCATTTATGGGCTGGTGCAAGCATCTCGGAGTTGGAACATCCGCTTTGATGAGATGATCAAAGCGTTTGGGTTTATGCAGACTTATGGAGAAGCCTGCGTTTACAAGAAAGTGAGTGGGAGCTCTGTAGCATTTCTCATATTATATGTAGATGACATACTTTTGATGGGAAATGATATAGAACTTTTGGACATCATTAAGGCCTACTTGAATAAGTGTTTTTCAATGAAGGACCTTGGAGAAGCTGCTTACATACTAGGCATCAAGATCTATAGGGATAGATCGAGACGCATCATAGGTCTTTCACAAAGCACATACCTTGATAAGATATTGAAGAAGTTCAATATGGATCAGTCTAAGAAGGGGTTCTTGCCTGTGTTGCAAGGTGTGAAATTGAGCTCAGCTCAATGCTCGACCACGGCAGAAGATATAGAAGAGATGAGTGTCATCCCCTATGCCTCAGCCATATGGTCTATTATGTATGTCATGTTGTGTACCAGACCTGACGTAAGCCTTGCCGTAAGTTTGGTAGGAAAGTACCAAAGTAATCCCTGCAAGGAACACTGGACAGCGGTCAAGAATATCCTGAAGTACCTGAAGAGGACTAAGGATATGTTTCTCGTTTTTGGAGGTGACGAAGAGCTCGTTGTAAAGGGTTACGTCGACGCTAGCTTCGACACAGATCTGGATGACTCTAAGTCACAAACCACATACGTGTATATTTTGAATGGTGGGGCAGTAAGCTGGTGCAGTTGCAAGCAAAGCATCGTGGCGGGATCTACATGTGAAGCAAAGTACATGGCAGCCTCGGAGGCAGCGCATGAAGCAATCTGGGTGAAGGAGTTCATCACCGACCTAGGAGTCATACCCAATGCGTCGGGGCCGATCAAACTCTTCTGTGACAACACTAGAGCTATTGCACTTGCCAAGGAGCCCAAGTTTCACAAGAAGACCAGGCACATCAAACGTCGCTTCAAATCCATTCGTGAAAATGTTCAAGATGGAGACATAGATATTTGTAAAGTACATACGGACCTGAATGTAGCAGATCCGTTGACTAAACCTCTCCCTAGAGCAAAACATGATCAACACCAGAATTCCATGGGTGTTCGATTCATCACAATGTAACTAGATTATTGAACTCTAGTGCAAGTGGGAGACTGTTGGAAATATGCCCTAGAGGCAATAATAAAATGGTTATTATTATATTTCTTTGTTCATGATAATTGTCTGTTATTCATGCTATAATTGTGTTATCCGGAAATCGTAATACACGTGTGAATACATAGACCACAACATGTCCCTAGTGAGCCTCTAGTTGACTAGCTCGTTGATCAACAGATAGTCATGGTTTCCTGACTATGGGCATTGGATGTCATTGATAACGGGATCACATCATTAGGAGAATGATGTGATGGACAAGACCCAATCCGAAGCATAGCTCAAAGATCGTGTAGTTCGTTTAGCTAGAGCTTTTCCAAATGTCAAGTATCATTTCCTTAGACCATGAGATTGTGCAACTTCCGGATACCGTAGGAGTGCTTTGGGTGTGCCAAACGTCACAACGTAACTGGGTGACTATAAAGGTGCACTACGGGTATCTCCGAAAGTGTCTGTTGGGTTGGGCACGAATCGAGACTGGGATTTGTCACTCCGTATGACGGAGAGGTATCTCTGGGCCCACTCGGTAATGCATCATCATAATGAGCTCAATGTGACCAAGTGTCTGGTCACGAGATCATGCATTACGGTACGAGTAAAGTGACTTGCCGGTAACGAGATTAAACGAGGTATTGGGATACCGACGATCGAATCTTGGGCATGTAACGTACCGATTAACAAAGGGAATTGTATACGGGATTGCTTGAGTCCTCGACATCGTGGTTCATCCAATGAGATCATCGAGGAGCATGTGGGAGCCAACATGGGTATCCAGATCCCGCTGTTGGTTATTGGTCAGAGAGGCGTCCCGGTCATGTCTGCGTGTCTCCCGAACCCGTAGGGTCTACACACTTAAGGTTCGGTGATGCTAGGGTTGTAGAGATATGAATATCTAGTAACCTGAAAGTTGTTCAGAGTCCCGGATGAGATCCTGGACGTCACGGGGAGTTTCGTAATGGTCCGGAGGTAAAGAATTATATATAGGAAGTCAGGTTTCGGCCATCGGGAAAGTTTCGGGGGTCACCAGTATTGTACCGGGACCAGCGGAACGGTCCCGGGGGTCCACCGGGTGGGGCCACCTATCCCGGAGGGGCCCATGGGCTGAAGTGGGAGGGGAACCAGCCCCTAGTGGGCTAGTGCGCCCCCCCCCCCTTGCCCCCCTGCGCCTAGGGTTGGGAACCCTAGGGGTGGGGGGCGCCTCCACTTGCCTTGGGGGGCAAGCCACCCCCTTGGTCACCGCCCCCCCTTGGAGATCCCATCTCCTAGGGCCGGCGCCCCCCCTAGGGGGGCCTATATAAAGAGGGGGGAGGTAGGGCAGCCGAACCCATGCTCTTGGCGCCTCCCTCTCCCCTTGCTACACCTCTCCCTCTCGCAGAAGCTTGGCGTCGCTGCTGCATCCACCACCACGCCGTCGTGCTGCTGGATCTTCATCAACCTCTCCTTCCCCCTTGCTGGATCAAGAAGGAGGAGACGTCTTCCTCAACCGTACGTGTGTTGAATGCGGAGGTGTCGTCCGTTCGGCGATAGGATCTCCGGTGATTTGGATCACGACGAGTATGACTCCCTCAACCCCGTTTTCTTGAATGCTTCCGCTCGCGATCTACAAGGGTATGTAGATGCACTCCTCTCTCTCGTTGCTAGATGAACTCATAGATTGATCTTGGTGAAAGCGTAGAAATTTTTTATTTTCTGCAACGTTCCCCAACAGCTACCCGGCTCTATCCCCCGACCCGTCAAGAAGAACCCATTCGAGCAAGTGTGTGACCTCCTTATTCTGCTCGCCCCGCCTGAATGCTAGTATGATACAATCTGTCTCAAATGTTAATGAATTTTACAAAAATAGTTGAGATTTTAGAAACGTTCATACAATAAGAAAGTGTTCACAAACTCAAAAAAAATCATAAACTCGAAAAAATGTTCTTGAATTTAAAAATATTTGTTAATTCAAAAGGTATCGGTGAATATTATAAAAATAACAATTTAGACAATGTTCATGCAAATTCAAGGAAAGGTCGTGAATATGAAAAAAAAATGTACCGACCTAATAAATGTTTGCAAATTTAAAAACATATCAGCAAATTATAGGTATTTCTTATACACATGTGCCATAATTTCCTAAACCTGGTGAAGAACGTGCAATTTGCACTGGCGATGTTTTATTTTAGGCAGTACCTTGATTATAAGAGAATTAACAAAAAGTTGACAAATTAGAGAACATTTTCGTGAACCCAAAAAAATATTTGTGAACATGAAAAAGTGTTAGCAAACATAAAAATTATTCGTGAATAAGAAAACATAGTACATCATTAAAAATAATCATGGATTTGAAAACTGTTCATGAATTTTTTTTTAAATATTCATGGATGCGAATATGTTCATGATTTTTCTGATGATTTTCATAAAAATTGTGGGTCCCAAAACAAGGTTCATGAATCTGGAAAAAGAAGGCTAACTCAAAAAATGTTAGTATGTTTATAAGAAGCAGGTTGGGCCACGGTTTCCGTGCTACTTGGTCCCAAAAGCATTATCACTAATATAGCATCACTAATACAACTAGAACCGTAGCGCCCGACGGGTATCGTCGCGGGCGGTGGACACCCAAAGATAAGGAACCATCACAGGATCATAGCTCCAGTGAGATCCCTGAAGAACCTGCCACGTATTGTCGAACCTGCCCTCCAATGCAACCATGTAGCGACGGACGTGCTCGTCCTCCTCGCTGACACGGTGACGTACCACCTCCGCGGTGTCCGGAAGCCTCAGCACCGTCACTGGCCCACGCGACCGCCACCAAACAAGGATCGGGTCAACAACGGGCTGCCTCCTCACCAACCTACGTCCCCCGGAAGGTAGCACCTCCCAATACCAGCCCGGCGGAGCCCAGTCCCGAACATGGCCCTGATCAAGCAGGCCTCCACCGCCGAGTCGACGACGACGAGGATGCGGGATAGGCATCGCCGACGTCGATGCGGGAACTACTTCTATATATAGTTAAATAAAGTAGTTTTATTAATTAAATCAACTATCTAGTTCAACTACTAAGCACTTACTATAAATAAATAAAGTAGTACTTACTAAAAACAAAGTAGCACTTATTATAAATAAATAAAGTAGCACTTACTATAAATAAATAAAGTAGCACTTACTACAAACTACTTCTATATATAGTAAAAGAAATTAGTTTATTAAATCAACTAGCTAGTTCAACTATATATGAAGCACTTACTATAAATAAAATAAAATAGTACTTACTAAAAATAAACTAGTATTTTTCTAACTAATTATATTAAACACTTTCTCTTCTTATTTTTTTCCTTTTTCTAAATACTATGAACAAAAAAATTATTAAAATTCTATGAAAAAAATTAATTACACAATCTAAATATCACCAAAAAAATCTATTAACAATAATATCACCAAACATGCATATTCAACAATAATATCACCAAAAAAATCTATTAACAGAAAAAAAATGTAACACAATATGAACAAATTAATTACACAATCTAAATTAACATACTATGAACTACATATCTAAATTACTACACATCTAATCTAAAAAAAATCTATGAACTACAAAAAAATCTAAAAAAACCTAACAAAAATCATAAAAAGTTGCTCACGGCAACGGCGACGGCGACGGCGAGGTGCGGCGCGGGGCGGCGACGGTGTCGGGGCGGCGCTGGCCTGGGCGGCGACGTCGGGGCGGGGCGGGGCGGCGACGGCGTCGGGGCGGGGCGGGGCGGTGACGGTGTCGGGGCGGGGCGGCGACGGCGAGGGTGGCGGCAGGGGACGGCGCGCGGCGTTGGGAGAGGAGGAGGAGAGATCGAAGTGGGGATGTGGTTTTGAAATTTTCTGAAGTGCTACTTATATAGCAAAGGCTTTGGTCCCGATTCGTGGCACAAACCGGGACCAATGCCCCTTTAGTCCCAGTTGGTGGCACCAACCGGGACCAAAGGTCTCTTTTCAGCAGCCCAAAGGGTGGGAAGCAGAGGGCTTTGGTCTCGGTTGGTGCCACCATCGGGGACTAAAGGGGGGCATTGGTCCCGGTTGGAGCCACCAACCGGGACTACAGAGGGGCATTGGTCCTGGTTGGAGCCACCAACCTGTACCAATGGACCCGTCTAATTACTTATTTATTTTCTGCAGCTGTTTTTAGTTGATTCTTTCTGCAGATGTTTTTTTAGTCCCACCTCGCCAAGCGAGAGGCACTCGCAGCTGTTTATAAGCCCTGAGTGCAGAGACGATGAAGAAGAGGCTCAATGCTCACCTGCACGTTGGTTTGCTTCAAGCCTTGAGGAATAGGGTAGACTGCACGGAGCTATGTGCAGTGCAGTTTACACTATTTCAAAAGGCTTGAAGCGAATTAACTAGCATTGCGCCTATTTTTTATTTTTAATGACTTATTACCACACAGAAAAAAATAAAAAAAATAAATATAGCACAAAAGAAAAATAAATATAAAAACTACTCAAAAATAAATAGTAGAAATAATAGTTCTGATTAACTTTACTAAAAAAATGAGCATAGATGCTTATTTTTAATGACTTATTACCACACAGAAATAAATAGAAAAAAATAAATATAGCAGAAAAGAAAAAAAACTATATAAAAAACTATCAGAAATAAATAGAAGAAAAAATAGTTGTGATTAACTTTACTAAAAATATGAGCATAGATGCTTATTTTTAATGACTTATTATCACACAGAAATAAATAGAAAAAAATAAATATAGCAGAAAAGAAAAAAAAACTATATAAAAAGCTACTCAGAAATAAATAGAAGAAAAAAATAGTTGTGATTAACTTTACTAAAAAATGAGCATAGATGCTTATTTTTAATGACTTATTACCACATAGAAATAAATAGAAAAAAATAAATATAGCAGAAAAGAAAAAAAACTACTCAAAAATAAATAGAAGAAAAAATAGTTGTGATTAACTTTACTAAAAAATGAGCATAGATGCGCTTATAGAGAAAATTCAACCTAAATTCACAAATAAATTTCTACTAACTTCAGAGAAATTCAGTATGAATTTAGGTCAAATTCCCTGTATAAGGGCATCTATTTTCATTTTGAGAGGAGCTCAACAAGGCAGAGAGGGAGGGGCTTATAAACCGGTGTGAGCCCCCTTCGGTTGGCGAGGTGGGACTAAACTCTGGCCGCAACAAGGACCAACACTTTAGTCCCGGTTGGAGGTATGAACCGGGACTAATGGGCGGCCTTTGGTCCCGGTTCATGCCTCCAACCGGGACCAATAGGAGCGAGGACCATTGGTCCCGGTTCGTCCCACCAACCGGGACTAAAAGGTCCAGACGAACCGGGACCAATGGCCCACGTGGCCCGGCCAGCCCCCGGGGCTCACGAACCGGGTCCAATGCCCCCATTAGTCCCGGTTCTGGATTGAACCGGGACTAATGGGCTGACCTGGCCTGGACCATTGCCCCATTTTCTACTAGTGTTCATTGTTCTCCTCCACAGGACTTTCAAAGTGTTTCATTGAAATGTCAGGTTCAGTAATTGTAACTGGTTCCTGATTCGACGAACTAGGCATCTCCTGATTAGATGAGGTAGCCATATCCTTCATGGGAAAGATATCTTCAAAGAAAGTCGCATCATTCGACTCCATGATCGTACCGACATGCATGTCAGGTACCTCAGATTTTACAACCAAGAATCTATAGCCAATGCTATGAAAAGCATATCCCAGGAAAACACAATCCACAGTTTTTGGTCCCAGCTTCCGCTTCTTTGGAATTGGCACATTGACTTTCGCCAAACAACCCTAAGTTCGTAGATAAGAGAGCTTTAACCTTTTCTTCTCCCATTCCTCGAATGGAGTTATCTCTTTGTTCTTTGTGGGAACTCGGTTTAGGACATGACATGCAGTCAATATCTCCTCCCCCCACCATGCGTTGGAGAGACCCGATGTGTCTAACATGGCGTTAACCAAATCAGTTAGAGTACAGTTCTTTCTTTCGGCCACCCCATTTGACTGAGGTGAGTAGGGAGGCGTCCTCTCATGGATTATACCATGTTCCGCACAAAAATCATCAAATTCATTGGAAAAATACTCTCCACCACGGTCGGACCTAAGCCTCTTGATTTTTCGATCAAGTTGGTTTTCCACTTCAGCTTTATAGATCTTGAAAAAGTTCAAAGCCTCATCCTTAGATTTCAGAAGATACACATGGCAGTATCTAGTGGAGTCGTCAATTAACGTCATGAAATATTTCTTTCCACCTTTTGTCAAAACACCATTCATTTCACATAGATCTGAATGTATAATTTCTAGTGGTGCAAGATTTCTCGTCTCCGTAGTCACGTGAGACTTACGAGGTTGCTTAGCTTGCACACACACTTGACACTTAGATCCCTTGACAGTGGTGAAACTAGGGATTAAGTTCAACTTCGCTAGTAGCGACATGCAACCAAAGTTAACATGACAAAGACGTGAATGCCACACATTTGATTCACTATTGTTGCAAATATGATTAACAACTTTATTGCAAATGTCTGATAAAGATAAACGAAACAGACCTCCTGACTCATAGTCTTTACCAACAAAGGTTCCATACTTGGATATTACAAATTTATTTGACTCAAAGACAAGCTTGTAGCCATCTCTACACAGAAGAGATCCGCTAACAAGATTTTTATTGACGGAGGGGACATAATGCACGTTCTTCAGCCGCACGATCTTCCCCGAAGTAAACTTCAGATCGATCGTGCCAACACCACGAACAGAAGCACTTGAACCGTTGCCCGTCAGCACGGTTGAAGTCCCTGCGGTCTGATAAGATTAAAACATGGAAATATCACCGCATACATGCACATTAGCACCCGTGTCAATCAACCAATCAGGAGAATGACATATTGAAAGAATAGTGGGAAATATACCATACCCAACATCCTTCATGTCAATGTCTCCGATGACAACATTAGCGGTCTTGCCGCCTTTCCCAGGATGACGCTTGTCATAGCGATTAGGACAACTAGGAGCCCAATGATCAGGATCTTCACACACATGACAAGCACCTTTCTTCTTGTCACTCTTCTTCTTGAAGTTCGTGTGTTGTACAGCCTTGTTCTTCCCATCAAACTTTGCTTTACCATCAAGCTTGCCCTTGTTCTTGAACTTGTGGGACTGGAAGTTTTTCTTCTGTACCAGATTGGCACTAGATCTTTCCTCAATACCTCGAGCACGTGTGTCCTTTGCTCTCGCCTTTTCTTCCACATCAAGAGTACCATGAGATCCGGGACGGAAAACTCCCGTCTCTTATGCTTCAGTAAGGTAGCAAAGTTCCTCCACAAAGGAGGAAGCTTAGTGATGATACCCCCGGCAACAAACTTGTCCGGTAGGATACAATTGAAGTGCTCAAGTTCTCTAGCAAATGACTGTATCTCATGAGCTTGCTCAACCACGGAGCGCTCTTTAGTCATCCTGTAGTCATAGAATTGCTCCATGATGTACAGCTCAGTGCCAGCATCCGAGACCCCAAACTTAGCCTCGAGTGTATCCCACATATCTTTTCCATTATCAATTGACGCATAAGCATCAACTATGTTCTCACCAAGAACACTCAAGAGAGCAGCCTTAAACAAAGTATCCATTTTCTGAAAAGCTTGTGCCTGTTGAACATCAAGTTCTCCTTCAGGTCTACCAAGAGTGGCGTCATAGCAACTCATGGTTTGAAACCATAAGACTGCTCTCACGAGCCACCTCTTATAGTGGATACCCTCAAACATAGGAGGTCTCATGGAAGCGGCAAAACCATTCAAGGTAAATTGCCTATAATAAGGTTTTTGAATTGTTAGAAATATGAGCAATTTTCCGAATGATGATTTTATTAACAGAAATACTAGATAAAACATGACTAGTATAGCACTGATAAAACAAGTCATGCGGTTTGACAAAGTGAAGGTAAATAACATCTGCATATATGAGCTAGAAAGGATCATCTCTCGAGTAGACAGTAGATCAAGATGCATATATGAGGTAGATCCTAACATGTGTAGGGTAAACACTAGAAGAAAGAACTGTGGCAGGACCTCTAACAGGAAAAACATGAACACGTACTGGACAACAGCTGGAGCAGAGGCACTGGATTTGGGGTCGGTGCATCTCTCTGAGAGGAGCGACCTCCCTTTTATAGGCGCAAGAGAAGGAGGCGAGAGGGTAACGACGGAAGGTGAAACAAAGAGACGAAGACGAAGCGAACAACCAGTAGCCGAAGGGCTGCACCGTTCGCATTCAAACTTCTCTTTCGTATACCCGTAATGCGTGGCAAAAATTTAGACATCGGCTCGGCTCATTCCCGCAACCTGCGTCGCGTCGCGATGTGCCGAGGCGGGCGGCAGAGGAGGAGCGCGCGTGGATGTCCCTCTTGTTCTCATGCTCATACAAGTGGGGAAGGAGCTTTCCTTATAAAGAGGTCCAACTCCCTCTAAACTAGCAATGTGGGACTAAACTTTAGTTCCACCTCTTTCCTTGCACGAATGGGCTGCGTGGGCCTCTAGGATTTATTAGGAATTTCTGAAACTGCTATTGGACTAGGCCCAAATAGACAAAAATTCCAGCAAGTCCGTCAATACGCAGTAATCAAGCAGACCTACGACACAGCAAAAAGCAACCAAACGAACGCTCGGTATCAATGACCTCATGAATGACCGGGAAAAAAGGCATGTGTGTCGGTAGTATTGGACAATTTGTCTCAAAGAATGTTCATGAATTTGAAAAAGAAAATGTGTGTGAATTCAAAAAAGTCCACATATTAAGAAAACTTTCATGAACTCAAAAAATATTCATGAATTCTACAAAATATACGTGAATTCAAAAGGTGTTGGCGAATAAAAAGATAGTGCACTAGAAAATGTTCGTGCGAACTCAAAAAAAATCTCGTGAAAATGAAAAATGTTAATGAATTATCAAAAAATTTCCAATTTTTAAAAATACTCATAACCTCAAAAATGTTCATGAATTTGAAAAAAAAATGTTCGTGAATATGAAAAAACATTAGAGGCAAAAAGGTCCATGAAATTGAAAATATGTTCATGAACTCGAAAAAATGTTCATGATTCAAAAAATATTCACGAATATGAGAAACTGATAGCAAGCTTAAAAATTGTGCGTGAATATGAAAAAAAAAATGCCTTGCCCCCTACCCCTGTGCTCTTTGCGAACCCTAGCCGCGACATCATCTCTCTTTCAGCCCTCGTCTCTTTGGGTTCAATCTGGATGGCGCACGATTGAGGGAGGAGACGAGGGATGCGTCCGTCTCTACAAGCAGTCGACCGAACATAAGGCACATTGGTGGAGTGTTTTTTTTTTTTTTGAGTTACTGTCATTCAGCTGGCGGGGCACTTGTGTTGCTCAAACTCCACGACAACGCATACTAAGAAGGAGCCCGTGACATCCTTGGATATCAGGTTGTGCTCCGTCATCACATCCATAAGAAATAAGTTGAAGAATTAGACACATTCATAGTAACAATCAACTTTGGACTTGAAATAACATGTGCGGAATTAGCTGCTTCAGTAATACTTGGTATACTATTGTAAATAGTTTTTGCTTCAGAATTCAAAACTAAGCTCTCCACAACAATAGTGTAATCCAATTACGGCACATACAGTCTCTGATACGAGGTCATCGCTCTCCTTCCTCATCACAATGCTTGGTCAAAGAATATATGAATGTTGTGCTCTGTCATATTGTCTTGGAGCTCGAAGCACTGGACGGTTAACATTCAAGCTTGTTTGCATCAAGTGCTCCTATATATGAATGTTCGACTCACAAAATGATTGGTCAAAGAATATTGATAAATGCCACTCCAAATATGGCGATTCCGAGAAATGCCACTGCAATTTTAAAACTTAAAAAAATGCCATTTCATGCCATTTCCAATGGTATTTTTCAAAGTTTGCAAAATTGCAGTGGCATTTTTCAAAATTTGGAAATTGCAGTGGCATTTTTATGAATCGTCATAATTGGAGTGGCATTTATCTAATTAACCCAAAAATTATATACAAGACTAATAGATGGAGAATCATGCTTGATTAAAGAACCAACTCTCCTAGCTATAAAATCCAGCTCGATGGAGAATCCGCATACATTTAACATCAACTAGGGTTTGGTGCATTCGCAGATAACCAAAAACAAGTCATGGTTTCATGGATATAATAACCTAGTACCATGTCACACAAGATAACATAGATCACAAAAGATAGCTACCAAAATAACACTAGACAAGATCGCCATCTCGTCTTTGGTTGTCCGTCGTAACGCAACCCAGTGCAAGATAATGTTATGACAGGCTCTCTCACTTTATAATAATGATCGTTTCCGAAATCTCTGCTTAGAGGCGCCCCCGAAACCCTTCCCCCCGCGCCGCCACCCGCGAGGCGGCCGGGGCGGACGCCCAGATCCACCCGCCGTCGCCCCCCCCTCCTCCTCCCTCCTCCCTCGCCGCCGCCAGGGGGCGCGGCCGGGCTAAGCCCGACCGGCGGCGGGGCGTCTCCTTCCTCCTCCTCCGCGTGAGATGGGGCGGCGCGGGCTCCCCCTCCGTGGGCGGACGCGGGGCACCGCGGCGCGGCGGCGCGTGGCGTTGCGTGGCCGGCTGCGCGGTGGGGCGCGTTTCGCCGCGGTGGCCGATCCGCCCGGCAGACGGCGCGGGCTGCGGGCGGCGTGGGCGGCAGCTGGGGCTCGGCTTCGGGCTGCCGGCGGCTGCGCTGGTTTCCTCTCCGTCGTGGGCGTGCGGCGGTGGTGCGGTTCGGCCGATGGCGGTCCGGCGACCTGGTGGTGGTGGCCGGCGGTGCGCGTGGGGGTGGTGCTTTCACTTGACGGCTCTCTGCGCGAGGAGGCAAGGGAGCGGCTTGGAGAGGAGCGGCAGCGTCGACGGCGTGCCGGCTGCAGCGCGAAGGCGGGAACTTTACGGGCTTCGGAGATCCCGGCCGGGCCTGTGCGACCACGGGCCTGGTATGTTCCTGCTATTGTGTCCGGTCAGCTACCGGCTTCGACGGTGGAGGTGGGGCCCTCGCGCGTGCCGACGGTGCTGCTGCCCTAGTCCCAGCTCCTATTCTTCCTTGTGCGGACCATGCTTCACGGTGCCGTGGTGAGACGTCGTGGGAAGCTTCGTGACCGGGTTGGCGCAGGGTAAGGGTCTGTGTGGTGGCGAGCTCTGGAGTGCCTAAGGTGGAGGTTGGGATCGGGGGAAATCCCTGTTGGCTTGGCCGACACCGATGCGGTGGCGCTTGTGGGTACCGCCTGACCTTCCTGGAGGGCTTCTGGGTCGCTGGGTTAGGGTGTGTTTGCTTGGGCTGCAGCTGCAAGGGCCCCGGCTGGAAGGAGCTGGAAACTGCACATCTATATAAACAGATCACTGAGAGGAGTGTCACTACTAGTAGTAGATGAAAGTAGCATTAGCAGTTCATGTGTTTACCCAATCGAGCTAGCAGTCAAAAAATTGCACTTTTATATGAGCAGAATACTACACAGGAGCAGTGTCACTAGTGGTAGCTGAAAATAGCATTAGCTATTCATGTCTTTACCCAATCGAGCAGTCAAATTAGCACTCTTTTATAGTAGTATAAGCAGAATACATACACACTAGCAGTTGGCTAGTACCAAATCAAACAGTCAAATTTTCATCGCCACACACTCTTCCTTGTCCTTTTTCTGTTGGGCGTGCCAGGCCATTGCGTCGTCCCTGAACTCATCAAAATTCCGTTTCCCCGGCGCCGGCGAGGTTGTCGACGACAGAGTAGAGCGTGAAGAACCCGATGATCTCGGCGACGTTATGAACCCGCATGTAGAACCCGATGATCTCCACTCCCGGGCTTTTTTTTTTTTGAGGAAGACTCCCGGGCATGCATGGAGAGGTGCTGGAGCAGTCGCCCGTTGCGTCATTTTTATTTCATTCCTGGACGAGGAGGCTCGGCCCAGAACGCGATGCGGCCCATCCAGACCAGAACGGCCCGGCCCAGAACGCGATGCGGCCCATCCAGACCAGAACGGCCCGGCCCAGAACGCGATGCGGCCCATCCAGACCAGAACGGCCCGGCCCAGAACGCGATGCGGCCCATCCAGACCAGAACGGCCCGGCCCAGCCGACGCGCCCACGCACGCTCTCTTCTTCTTCCTGAGCACGGAAGGAAAGCCGATCCAGTTCCAGTTCCACACACCCCTCTCCCCTTTCCGGCGAGAAGATGGCGGCGGTGCAGGTCGCGTCCGCGCTCTCCGTGCCGCTCCTCTCGGCGCTGCTCGGCGGGGCCGTCGCGCTCGTCTTCCTCGCCGGGTACCTGCGCCGCAAGCGCGCCGACATCGCGCACCTGCCGCCCTCCGCCGCCGCCGCCGCCCCGGACCTGCCCAAGCAGGTCCGCCCCGCCGGCCAGAACAAGAAGGGCGGCGGGCACGCCCGCGTCCACCACCACCACGCCTCCGCCGCCGACAAGGTCCTCCATCTCATCTCCATCCCCATCTCGCTCCCACGCATACAACACACCGGGATGGGATCCATGATTCAACACACCTAGTACTAGCTACTAGTATCGATCTTACTCTCACAGGCAGGGATCAGTCTTCGATTCGATTCTGATCAGACATCGCCCACTGACAGGCCCCCAAGCAACAGTTTTTTTTGTGTCAGATTCGATTCGATTCGATTCGATTCGGGGTGTATCCTAGTAGAGTAGAGCATAATCTTGCTAGTTCATTCATTCATTTCACCAACTGTGATGAAATGTATAGATGCATAGGTCCATAGACATATTGGAATGTGCAGTGGATGTGGTCTCAGCTGTATTATGTGTTTTCTTCCAGGAGGCGGCCAAGAAGCACCACCACCTCGACATCAACACCCTCAGGGGCCATACCGACTGCGTCACCGCGCTCGACTTCTCCAGCGACGCCTGCAACCTAGCCACCGGTGAGCCTACCCTCAGCCTCCCATTCGATCAGGATCTATCATGCTTCGCGCGAAAATGTTTTAATTTTCTCTTGTATGCGCCATTTATTTGTCTGGCCGATACGGCGGGCGCGCCTCATTTATTTGTCTGGCCGATACGGCGCGCCTTAGTGACAAATTAAAGGGTCTTCCACCTTGGCACCCCTCATACAGTTTGCCCAATCAGAGCTGCTTCCCCAAATTTGTTTGATATTTATATATTTGCTGCTTCTCGTGGCGCGGATGGAGCTGTGAAGATATTTATTTGTTTTGTGCCATAAGTTTCTATTTTTTTTCTCGCACAGACCAGTTATTTGTCGGGCTCATATGGGTTGCTTAGTGATAATAAAAGGATCCTGCCTTGGAATGACTCATCCAGTTTGGAAAACGTTGTACTTGATCAACCAATCATGTCCGCTTCCCTGAATTTCAATATTTATATGTTTGCTGGCAGTATGCGCGGATGGGGTTGTGAGAGTATTCAGGATCGATGATGCATCAAGCAAGAGCTTTAAGTAAGTCATTTCATTCTATGCGAGTTATCCCTCATTATACAACATATTCTAACACCACGAGGGTTTTGCAGGATTCTCAAGATAAACTTGCCTGCTGGGGCACATCCCACTGCCATCGCTTACTCAGAAGGGTCATCATCCGTTGTTGTGGCAGCACAGGCGCTGTTAGGCTCGTCGCTCTACATGTATGCTGATGTTGGTGCTCCTCCAACTGGGGGAAACAAACAGCAGGGCAAGCTTTCTCCTCCTGAGATCAAGTGGGACCACAAAAAGATTCACGGCAAGGAATCGGTGCTGAACCTTGCGGCAGCTCGTGCGACTCATGGGACTGGTGATGGGAGCACAATAGTGATTTCGTGCTCTGAAGGTATGATGAGCTGTATACTTTCTTAGGATTGTTTCAGTTTCAAGTAGTTACTCATGAATCAGGATTGCTTACTGCAGTAGCCTTTAAATCAAGATGCAATGACCTGCGAACATGCATAATTACTGTGTCAATTTAGATATTAATTTTTGTTTCACCATTCATTATTGGCCATGAATCGTAATGCCGTATATGCAGCTAGAGCTTTTTTCACGTATGCTGGAAGCAGTACTGTACAGTGTAGAATGTTTACTAAACTAGTGGCTTTAATGATATTTTCTAAACTAGTAAGCTTTAATGAGTAACGCTGCATCATGTTTCACTTGTATATATGGGAGTACAAAAAAGCTAGACATTTTTTTTGTGAAAAACAAGAGTGCTAGACTTATGGGAGGAGGGTAAACAAAAATCCATAGGCCTCCTCCCGTAAGTCTGCCATTGCTCTTAGGAGTAATATACACTCTTCACAATTAAGTGTTGATTAACGGGTGCATGGTGACCTGACCCGTCTCTAAATAGCCTGGATCTCTCAGGTGCATGCATATATGGGATTGAGGGTAGCTAGGTTGCAAGGATTTTTTTTCTTGGGGCAGGTATGATGTTTTGAGTGGTAGAATAAACGCCAGTTTATAAAACTGGATCAGTGAGGGAACTGGTCAACCATCTGCCTCACCATTCAGTTGTCCGGATCAACCTGACCAACCGCTCTACAAAATTAATTGGGCAGCAATTTTTTGTCATTTTGTATTCATATTCTTTGAAAAGACCTAATATGTTATTACTTGCTTGCAATACCATTAGAATGAATTGATAGTCCAACTGGTGCTATGCTTTCTGCGTGCACGTGATGCTCTGGGTTGAGGTTCTCTGTTTGGCACAGCGCTGAATATTTCTAGGATTCTCCCTTGTTTCCTCCCCAAACTGTTCATTATACAAACCGGAGCAGACCAGGCGCTGGTTTGGCTCTTCCTATTTTAGTTGTCGGTACGGTCTGGTCTTAACAACTACTACTTTCGACTCAAAATAATGGGTGTCACCATTTTTCATTTTTTTCCATGAAGGAAGGACGCTACCTCCAAATTTCACGGTAACTGCCTAAATTATCCACGGTGTCTGTCTTACCAATCTGTTAGTTGCCAAATTAAAGACACACATTTTTGCTATTGGGTAGCGTGGGAAACCAGGAGGCCCACCATGCTTCGATTGAGGAACTGTGCAGTTATGGCATGCGACTGTTCTCTGCTTTCCTTTCTTGATCCATGAGCCTGAAGTTGTGCGTCTATTATTTGTGAAGCAACATGCTTTTTTTTATGCCACACATGTGCATTAGGAATATGCAGACATATCACAAATTTACAAGATGTAATCGTGTGACATTGTGGACTTATTTCCATGTTACGAGTTCTGTTTTGTTTTAACATTTGTTTTTGAAAACTGTTTGCAGCAACTGATATCAAAATATGGCACGGAAAGAGTGGCAAAGAGTTGGGAACAGTTGACACTAATCAGTTAAAAAACAATATGGCTGACATATCCCCAAATGGCCGCTTCATTGCTGCTGCAGCTTTCACTGCTGATGTCAAGGTTGGTAGTGTTCATTGTAATAAAACTCACTATTTTGCTCATTAACCGTCTCCCAGTTATGATAATATTCACATGTTCTTTAGGTGTGGGAGATTGTTTATTCAAAGGATAGTTCAGTGAAGGAGGTTAACAGGGTCATGCAGCTCAAGGGTCACAAGGTCAAATTCCTCCCTGCTTACATTTTATTGTGCAAGTTTCAAACTATTCCTGTGAGCAGAGACTGACAAGTTTTGAATTCAGAGTGCTGTTACTAGTTTGTGTTTCACTCCGGACTCTGAGAAGATTATTACTGCGTCGAAAGATGGTACCATCCGAGTATGGAATATCAATGGTATGTTCTATATTTACCAACAGTTGTGCTTGTTGATTTTTAATATGTTAACCCTGTTTACCGGAAGTTGCCCTAAAGTCATGTCAGCTTCTTTTGTACTTATATATATATATATATATATATATATATGTATCCAATACCTTCTCATCCTTTTTGGGATTGCTTGATCTGCATCAAGAGGATAATGCATGAGAACCTTTTTATGTTTGCCTTTCTTCACCAAGGTTGATAAGCCCTTCATTACAGAAAATGTTAATCAATCAGTTTAGGCTATTGATATGTAGTGGACATGGCCAAAGCTGTCACATTTGCATGATTATATAATCTCTTTTGACGTCATGGCACTTGTCAAAAGCAACCCTGTTGTTTGTCAGATATTGCAATGTACAAGTCTTTGTCAAGGGGGGTTAATGGTTTCTGTTACTTCCTGCAGTAAGGTATCACCTTGATGAGGATCCCAAAACCTTGAGAGTTTTGGCAGTCCCTCTGCATGATTCAAAAGGCTCTACTTGCCTGTATGAACACATGGGCATCTCCCCAGATGGTAAAGTTCTGGCTTTAACTAGCGGATCGACGTTGCAATGGTTATGTGCAGAAACTGGCGCGGTTTTGGATACAGCTGAGAAGGCTCATGAAGGTGTGTAATAATATTCCTAGTTTCCAGGTTGAAAGTCTCTTTAGGTTCTCCTTGTCTAAAAGAAAAAGTGCATGGGCTGACGTGTTTTATGCACATACTCAGGTGCTATTTCTGGCATTGCGTGGGCTCCACGGACAATTCCCAATGGTAACATCTCTGTTGTTTGCTAGATGGTGCACTAGAGCTGTTAGGAACCTGCTTAGGTTAGTAGTGCAAAGTAACACAATGGAATTTGTGGACTGGATCTACTTAGTGTGTCAGCCCTTGGCGCACCACAATACTAGTGATATATGATAGCTGATGCACTAGTTGATGTGTTTGTCGTGCTCACTCATCCTTGTGTAAATTATTTGATCTAGTTTGATGCTGGAAATATTATGTGTTTAGTTAAAGGTGTGTAGATCACATTGTTTGTTTGATTGTCTCAGGTGGTGGTGCTCCTGCGTACATTCTGGCGACTTGCGGGGACGACAAAAAGGTGAAACTGTGGTTAGCTCCGGAGGTGAGCTCGACATGAGCGTCTTGTACTAGATAGCTTCCCTGAGGAAACAAAAAGAAACAAGGGAAGATTAAAAAAAACTCGGCGTTTGCAGTTGGGTTCATTTGAGCTCAGCCCAGAGTCGATAGCGTGTTGTGTGAACGTACATTGTACTATAGTTTCTCTGTGAATCTGTTGTTTTCTGGAGGTAACTAAAAGTGTTTTTGCGGCGGTTGGTTCTTTCAACTATAACTATGGACATACATAGTAGTCGGCGCGACTATATGTGCTATATACATTGAACTATATGAACTATAACTATGAAATTATCGTCTGCTTTGGGCCTGTACCTTTGATGAACCCTACATACATTGTATCAAATCTTCTTCTTCGTGTTTGTCGCGCGCTACTGTTGAAAATCACGAAAATTGCTTTATTTTTTATTTTTTTTGACGGGCAAACAGTACCTACGAACCCACCCAAACCACTGTGCTCTTCCAAGTTGAGTCACTCACCTCCGTCCTCTCTTCCCCAACCCCGGCTTCCACCCCGCCGCCGCCGCCCGCGGATCCACCCGAGCGGTCAGATCCGCCCTCACTCCCTCCCTCCCTCCCTCCCTCCCTCCTCGCGCTGGAAACCCTAGACCGCCCGGCCATGGCGACCCAGGCTTCACTTCCACGAGAGATCTGCTGCTCCCTCCTCCTCCTCCTCCTCCTCCAACGGTGGTCTTCTTCTTCTTCTTCCCTCTCTCTGACCCCTGTCGCGTCTGTCTGTGTAGGTAGCTTGAGGGCAGCGGCCAGTGACCGGGGCACCCAAAGAAAGGAAACCTTCTCCGCCGCTACAGAGGAGGAGAGGCTCGAAGGTATCCTTCCCCTCCCACTCCATCTCTCCGATTTGAACATGAGCATCATCAGCCAACCAACATTCTGGCCGGCTTTTCTTCTCCTGGATCCCCATCTGATGTGCGGTTTGGGATTCTTCCTTGCCTTCTTCACCACCATCTCCTCCTCCCCAAGAACAGGGCCTTCACCCCCCTCCCTTCTTCTTCTGCTTTTCTTCATCTATGCATCTGCATCTGCAAAGTCCTTTTTTTTCCTGGTTCAGTATGTATGTGTGTATGGATGTGCTACTTGCCACCGGAAGGAATAAAATATCTGATGAATGCTTTTTTGCTGTGTCTGATCAACTCTTGTGTGTCCAGGATTCGTGAGGTGACAACCGTTTGCCCAGCCCACAAGTTGTGCTGTTTCCAAAAATCCCCACCCCACCCAAAACGGAAGCACGAGTAAACAAGGAGGCTTGTGGCCTTGTGGGTCGCCTCTCCTTCATCGGCGACGCCGCCGACCACTCGTACCCGACCTACACCAAGGTAAGCTCGCTCGTTCCTTCTCTCCCCACTCCCTCCTACCCACCCTCCCCCTTTTTCTTTTCCATCTCATGGATGGCTGGATCTAATCTCCAATGCAGATGATTACGGATGCGCTCACCGAGCCGGGAGGCACCTCCGGCTGGGCCGCCATCGCCGGAGGAGGTGTTTCGTCGGGGATCAAGAGAAAGAAGAAGCTTGGGAGGCCATTCAAGAAGAGGCCGCCGAGAAACCCGCTTGGGGGGCTGAGGAAGGTCAAACAGACAGATTCTGAAGCAACTCCAGCCACGCCGTCACCGTCAACTCCAGCCGCGCCGTCACCGTCAACAACCGGTATCAAGATACCGTGTGGGAGGCCGAGAAAGGACCAGCAACCATCACAAGCAGCAAGCTCTCCTGATCCGACTCCAGCACGGAGGATCGAGACAGCGGAAACTCAAACTGGGCATAGGAGCCCAATGCTAACAGAGAATCCACCACCAGCAACAATGTCTGGTGATGATGCGTCGATGAGAACCAAGAGACTGCTCGCGAGGCAAGCAAGGGAGGCACCGCCAGCGGCAACGCCCGCTCCTAAAACTGGAATCAAGAGAGGGCGCGGGAGGCCAAGAAAGGACAAGCCAGCAGCACCAATGTCTGCTCAAGCTGGAGGTGCCACGTCAACGGGAATCAAGAGCAGGGGCGGGAGGCCAAGAAAAAAAAAGTCAGCAGCAGCAATGTCTGCTGAAGCTGGAGGTGATGCGTCAACGGGAATCAAGAGCAGGCGCGGGAGGCCAAGAAAAGACAAGTCAGCAGCAGCAATGTCTGCTGAAGCTGGAGGTGATGCGTCAACGGGAATCAAGAGAAGGCGTGGGAGGCCAAGAAAAAATGAGTCAGCAGCAACTTATCCATATCAGGTCTTATACTTACTAGTTCTTTGGAGTGACGTCATTCTGATTTTATAAGCTTATCCATGTCAGAACTATCAACTTAACTTTTTTTACTGAAACTTCCAACATAATTTGCAGTCAACTTGTCTTGTTACAACACATTGAAGCTTTGGTTCAAGTTTCATGTCATGTTTTATGGATGGTATATTTTTCATATAAGTTTTCTTTGTGATATAGCGAAAAGGAAAGGAGAGGCTCATCTAGGTTGTGTCGTTTTTGCTCTTTCCACGTAGTAATGTGAACATAGTTACTCTTGCTCATCACGGGCTGTACAGTACACTAGGCGTAGAAAACTGTATGTAGCATGTTGCCTTTCATACTCTGTCATGTTTTTCCGGTTTGTCGATTACTCATTTAAGTTATTTGTAATACAGCGAAAGGAAAAGAAATGTTTAGTAGGCTCGTCTATGAGCGTCTGTGACACTGTGTACCCATTTACTTAAACGCACTTCCAAATAGTGGACAACATCACAACATAGTCACTTGTCTTTCCATTTGAGTCAGTGCTGAGCACATGGTCTTCATGCTCTAATTCAGGGTGCATCATTGCATTATGGTTGCAATAGTATTCCTTTTGACCTTTTTTTAATTATTATCCATTATTATACTAATCATATGTACCTGTAATGTACATCAGGAATCTTCAAGTGGTGACCATAGATGGACTGAACATGTTGAGCGACAGAGTGGTGTGGGTTCGCAACCATTACCGGGAGAGACCGACCAACATTTAGGAGATGCTGAAATGGAAGGTAACACCGGAAATGGGGACAATACTCAGGCAGATCCACCTTACTTAGAACCGCGGACTGTGGCTCTTGTGCCCAGCCAGGCTTGCTTGCAAATGTCTAAGGAAGTTGAAGCTGAGGCCAATCCTGTAATTCAGTCAGCCCAACCAGCTGTAGCACCAGCACAACTTCTGCAAAGAGAGGCAGAGCAAGTAGACTGTTCTGATAGAACACCAGCTCAGACTTCAAGTGGTGACCATGGAAGGAATGAAGATGTTGAGCAACATAGTGGTGTGGGTTCAGCAGAACCATTACCGGGAGAGATTGAACAACATTTAGGGGATGCTGAAATGGAAGTTAACACCGGCAACGGGGACAATACTCAGGCAGACCCACCTTATTTAGAACCACAGACTGTGGCTCCTGTGCCCAGCGAGGCGTCCTTGCAAATTTCTAAGGAAGTTGAAGCTGAGGCCAATCTTGTAATGCAGTCAGCCCAACCAATTGTAGCACCAGCACGGCCTCTGGAAAGAAGGGCAGAACAAGTAGACCGTTCTGGTATAACATCACCTCAGACTTTGCAACCTGAAATGCAACCGCCAGCATGCAGGGAAGCTTGTACTCAGACATATCTGATAATTCAGTCTTCACAACCAAGTACGGTACCAAATGGGCTTTCACAAAGGGATGCAGAACAAGCAAGCCTTTCTCGTGTACCATCATCTCAGTGTTTGTCATCTGCAATGCATTCATCGGTTCCACCGTCCAGTATTCTGCTTGAAAGAGCACACCCTGATCAGTGTCAACCACCAAGCCATCAACCTGAGGCTGCACCGGGTTCTTCACCACAACTATTTCCGGTGGCGCCAATCATGTTTAATCATCCACCAGTTGGTGATGATCCATCGAAAAATGAGTTGCACAGATTACGGTTACACATTCACTCAACCCACCAACTAAAGGTTTGCTATTCCTTCTAGCTCATGTACGTATATCTTGGTTGTGAATTTCTTACACTAGCTAGTTCTGGGATTCATCTTCTTCTCATTTCCTTTTCACTTATATATGGACAGAAATCACAACTTAGGACCGAGTGTAGCCAAGAAATGGAGAAGCTCAAACAAAAGTATGATTTGTTACTTCGAGAACAAGAGTCCACTCATCTTCAGCAAACCAAGACACTTGGTAATCTATGTGGGAAAGTTCTCCTCAACCAATCACTAGCTGAAGATCTTCGGGCTAAATTCGTATCTTCTGGAGAACAAGGTATTATTGAGTATTGACTATAAGCAATAATTTTTTTATGTCCTCTATCTAAATGAATATGCTGACATGATTTTCAAGCATCCGTACCAAATCTCTATCGCCAATGCTAATTACTTTGATCTGCATGCAGTTAGAGCCCCTGGCCCTCCAAATCACCACACACCCCACTGGATTGCTTCTCAGCAAGTTCCCATGAGGCCTTCAGCGGTGGCATCACCAACTACGTCGTCATCAGCTGGTCGACCACCAGTGCTGATACATCACATCCAACCGTTACAGGTCGATGGACCATCACCATCATCATCGCCATCTTCACAAGTGGTCAGACCACATCCCTCCATACTAAGCAACATTGTCAGATCAACATCTACTAGTTTTAGCCTCGTGTCAGTTCTGCCACAGGGAAGCTTTGGAGTCCAGAGTGAACTAGCACATGCACATGCTCCTCGTCTTCAGCAC
Source organism: Triticum aestivum (assembly GCF_018294505.1). Taxonomy (NCBI): domain Eukaryota; kingdom Viridiplantae; phylum Streptophyta; class Magnoliopsida; order Poales; family Poaceae; genus Triticum; species Triticum aestivum. The sequence goes on from NC_057807.1 coordinate 709,760,768, forward strand.
AGGTTGCTTGCACAGGCGCATTCGATGGCATCTGCAAATCAGCAGCAGCTTCCAACTGGGTTGGAGAGCATGTTTGCAAGGACATGGTCTACCCCTGTGACTCCAATAAATATAAGACAATCATGCCCACATGCAGTTCCCCCAGGGAACCCATCACTATCAAGCTTGCATCCAAGTTCACACTCCACTATACCCTTGGGGCCATCAAGTTCACATCAAATTCATCAGGTTCCACCACTGCCATCAAGTTCACAGGCCACTGTACTCGCACCCGTGGGCCCATCAAGTTCACATCAAATTCAGCAGGTTCCACCACTGCCATCAAGTTCACAGGCCACTGTACTCGCACCTGTGGGCCCATCAAGTTCATATCAAATTCAGCAGGTTCCACCACTGCCATCAAGTTCACAGCCAACACGCCTGCCATTGCCATTGCCAGTGCCTTCGAATCCAAATCCAGTTCTTCCACTAACATTACCACGAGGTTTGACTACGACATCTAGTGTTTCCTCAGCTGCGTCCAGTGTGTTGCCAAGTAAAGGTGTTGGGCCTTGCGCACCAGACTCGCCGCAGTCAGATTCTGATGCAGAATCACTGGATCAATTTCTAACCAGTATTGGGGTGCCCAGTGATCCCCGTGGCGTGGCGGCTCCTGAAGTGATATGCCTATCTGATGATGAAGAGACCGGTACGTTCACATTTCCTTGACACTGAGTGTAACAGGTTGCTTGAAAAATTAGAGATCTCAAGGATAGCACAAGTACAAAGATGCCAATGATAATTTAAATAGCATTATCTCAGGTGCAGATTTACAAACAGAAAACACACTGGAATACTATTTTAGAACTAGTAGTTCACAGTAATTAAGAGGGAAAAAAAGGCAAGTGTTAACAGATTAGATTGTCAACTGGAGCCGCCATGTACACAGTGAGCTGATCCATTGTTCTTGCATGTTATCCAGTACGAAATTCAGTAACAGACCTACAATGCGATTCAAAACCGATAGTTAGAAATACATGTATTTCAGTTGCAACTAAACTGTAGATAACAATGAATGAATATTAACTACAGGCACTTAGGATAACACACGCTTATGGTGTTGAATCCAATATAAGGTGTCCTGTGTATCTTCTTTTAAAGCTGACATGTGTATTTATTCTCAAGAGAATACATCTGTACGTAGGGAACTAGCTAAATGAACTAGCTCTTGAGTCTCAATCTAAGTGAACTCGCTCATCAGTAGTCTTTGCTTTGCTTCATTAGTTGTGTTGTAGCATAGTTCCATTCATGGTTTCTGTTACTTATTTTTCTGTCATTTACAATTTTCGTTTAGCACTTAACACTTGCACTTTTTTGAAGAATATTCTAAATGAAGTAGATCACGAGTCTCAAATCTGGACAGAGTTGTTTGTTCCGTTTGTACAGCTAAATCTGCTATACTTTGATCAGGAATTAGTTGTACTTGCTATTAGGGATGTAAATGGCTTGATAAACGGCGCCGCAAGGCTCGTTTAGTTAGCTCGGTAGTTCATTTTCCCAGAAAAATTAAGCTTTCTTGAACTGTTAGACCGATGAGTAAACGGGCGCCGTTTACATCATGACTTGATGTCAGATTAGTCGTAAAAGTGTTATCGAAGTGAGATATGAAGGAGATACCAAGACAAGAAAATGCATCTTGCAAATTGTAACCTTTTTCCGTTTTTCGAGTTTGAGAGTACATGATGAATGTCTAATTTATAGAATGATTTTTTGCTATATAGATGACCAAACCAAGCAAGAAACGCCGCTCGTCGCTGAAGTGCCCCAACAGAAGGTTCCTTGCAAGTTTTTGGTCAAAGGTGATGCTTGTAAACAAGAAATATTGATGCCCAGATCGATTTTATAATCACAAATTTGTGATGCAACTCCTTGTTTCTACTAGAGAACTTTGAGTAACATGTACTAACTGGGATTGCTGCTACTTAATGCTTAACGCAACGCCTAATTGTATGTGACATGTCACTTAACGCTTACGTGGATAGTACAGGTAGGCACGTCCAGCAAGCACCCAGCCTACTTGGTCGCTACACCTGCTTGTTTTTCTTTTTACTTTTTTCGATCGACCTTTTTGATCAACCTTTTTTTTTTATGGATTGCTGCTACTTCTACTTTGGGTGATTGCTGCACTGAGTCGATCCATCAACATTTTCTTTTCCTTTTCCACGATCGACTTGATGTACATAACCATAACGGACGTCACAACTCGGTCCCCAGAGAGGAATGGGCCGTTTTTCGTTCTTCTCGTCCCTTTCTCGTCTCATCAAACAAAAATGTCATGTTATAAGTGGAAACGAACTAAAGATGAAATCTATAAACTGGAAATATTTGCATCTGAGTGGAGTCCGAGGTTATTCATTTCTTGTATGGAACAATGAATCAGTTATTTGGTTTTGACATTTTATTGGATGCTATTACTAATTATTGATGATATGGTTAGGAAAGGGGAGATTGATGTATAAATGGATGTAGAGTATATGGCGATATGCTCATAAGAATATTGAGCCCCGCTTAGGCGCACAACCCCTCAGCCTGGCCCATTTTTTTTTGACCTACAAAAAATAGGGGTGTGAAGTAGGATTCAAACTCCTGACCTCTTGGTTTACTTTCACCCACTGTAACCAACTGTGACAACTCCCTTGCTGTGCCTAGTTACTTCTTTTTCTCTTCTTGACATGCATCTTCTCAGTCTGGTTTCTACTTTTTTTGTTTGGCCTTTTTTTTCTTCGGTTTTACTCACGTTTATTTTTCTTTATTCTTCTCTTTTCTTTAATTCATGAACTTTTTTTACATTCATGAACTTCTTTTCAAATGAATATTTTTTTTTCAGTTTCGCAATTTTTTTATAAATCGATGAAAATTTTCAATTTCGCGATTTTTTGAAATTTGTGAAATTATTTGTTAAACTCATGAACTTTTTTCATATATTTGTGTATTTTTTGTCAGATTCGTGAAGATTTTTTCAAATCAATGAACTTTTTTCAATTTCACAAACTTTCTTCAAATTTGTCAATCAATAAACTTTTTTCAAATTTGGAAACTTTTTTTATCAAATTCATGAACATTTTTTAAAATCGATGAACCTTCTCAATTTTTTGAACTTTTCTGTCCAGTTTGTGAACTTTTTTTAAAATCGATGAACTTTTTCATTTTCATGAACTAATTTGCAAATTCGTGTACTTTTTAAAACTTGTGAACTTTCCTTTAATCCATGAATCTACTTAAAAATTTAAAACCAACAACTGGTTTTTCCAGGTAATAAAACAGCAGGAGAAGAGAAACCGAGAAAATATAGTGAGCAAACGAAAACTGACCATCACAATCGGTCAACGCAAAGTGAAGTAGCGAGGTACTTAGGCAGCGGCCCACTAAGACGGGCATGAGCGCCAATTTATCTTTCGGGCGCATAAGGCTCCAAGGAGAAAAAAAGTTTGCGAATCGAAGACAATTCGCAAAATTAAAAAAGTTCATCAATTTAAAAAAAGTCGATGAATTTGAAAAATTAGTTCACGAAACTAAAATAAGTGCATCCATTTAAAAAAAGTTCACGAATTGACAAATCTTTTACATTAAATACTTATTTCACATGAGGCTGCCCGACTGGGCCTACACTTTGTCACACCCGAAAACAGGGAAAACTTAGAATAACAGTTTAAATTATGATTTTAAATACTTTTTTCCTTCAAACATGGCATAGATGCCTACCATGTGCATGCCCACCTACTGGCAAAAATTGAGGTCATTTCATGAATGTCTAAAAAACACCATGTTCAAAGTATGGTGTGCGGGTAGGCCTGAAGGTTCTGTTTGAGAGAACATTGTTTCTTGACACCCATTAAATGACCCCTTTTTTTCATTGGCTTGTATGACCAATTCAAGGCATCATGCCATTTTTTTTTGTTTTTACAAATTTTGGTAAATGGTCGGACGTGTCGCAACTTGCATACGATTTCGAAGCCTCATATGTCCATGTCAGCGGGAAGTTGGGTTTATTTATCCATAGTCCAAAAAACCACTAGTTGAGAGGAGTGTGCCACACTATGCCAGACGGAGGCATCAGTGAGCATAAAGTTCTTCCTAATTTGAATGCTTTTATTATTTGCAATTTCTATCATTAACAATCAACAGGAACATTTTCTTATGTCGACCATTTCTTGAAATTTGTCAACAATTTGGCGCTGAGTGTTGGTCTACTGAAAGAAGACAGGTTCAACAGTTAGTTTTGGCGGAAATATGCATTTTCAGATGGATGTGTGGCCACATAAAGAAGGATCGGGTCTAGAATGATGATATACGAGATAGAGTTGGGGCAGGGCCAATTGAAGAGAAGCTTATCCAACATAGTCTGAGATGTTTTGGGCATATTCAGCGCAGGCCTCCAGACACTCCAGTACATAGCGAACGGCTAAAGCGTGTTGATAATGTCTAAGAGAGGTCAAGGTAGACCAAACTTGACATGGAAGGAGTCTGCAAGGACATAACTGAAAGACTGAAGTGTCACCGAAGAACTAGCCATAGACATGTGTGCGTGGAAACTTGTTATCCATGTGGCCAAACCATGAGTTAGTTGAAGGATCTTATGGGTTTCAGCTCTAACTTACCTCAATTTGTTTGTGATAAAGGCTTTGTAATTGTCAACAAATTTTGAATTTTGAATTGTGTATGAAAATTTTACAAACTTGAACACTTTTTCCGAAATTGTTAACAAATTCTGAACAATTGATGAAAAATTTGAACAAAAATTTGCAAACCCGTATTGTTTTACATTTATCAAGTTTTTTAAATGCAAACATTTCTTAAATTCGTATTTTTTTTCAAAAATGGGAACATTTTTTGAAATTCCAGAATATGTTTTAAAATTCTAAACAATATTTGAACAGGTTAAAAAAGAATAATAAAGTTTAAAAATGAGACAAATTAATTAACAAAAAAGAGAAGAAAGATGAAAAAAGAGAAATAAACTCTTGGGCCTTGGTTCAACTAGGTGACTAGGAGTGGGCATAAAACTCTGACCAACGGAATGCCGAACCCAAGCCAAAACTGAAAAAGGCGAATTTTTGGTTTTTATTGTTTTTTAAAAGGGTTTTATTGTTAGTACAATTAAAATCAGTGTTTGTTTTAATAACCAAATTCGAACCAGGTTCCGTATTAAACAGTATAACCAAAAGAAAAACCAAAGCTTAGGCATCCAATACGAGGCTCCCTCACGCGCTATCGCCCAACACCGACGGCTTAGTAGTACTTTTGTGTGGGGGATGTATCTGGTGCACCGGGGCAATTTGTGCTATCAGTGCACCGGTCGTCCGTTGCACATACAAAAATGTTCGAAAAAATCCAGAAAAAATTAGTGCATTGACACAACATCAATGTACATTGTCACAACAATTTAAATCAATATTCCACATTGCTCGAGATATAAAAGTAACAAATTTGACATTGAATAGTGCATCACACAAGTTGGGCTTCAGTTTTGGCCCATTAGCATATTGACGTCAAATTTGTCATTTTTGTATCTTGAGCATTGTTTTGAATTTTTATGACAACTTACATTGATGTTGTGTCGATGGACTAATTTTTTTGATTTTTTAAAACATTTTTTAATGTGCAACGGGAGTGCGGTGAACCAGATACATCCCCCTTTTGTGTGGCTGGCAAAGCGTGCAGCAGCAACCGTCTTATTTGTTAGTGTCACATCGCTTAGGTATGCTCAAAAGGTAAAGGTGCTCGTGGATATAAGAAGATGACACACAGGGGAAGCGCTCGCAGCTATACCTAGCCATGGGCCGGGCCTAAAACAACCCACTGCAGAAATCTGAGGCCCAGGCCCTCCCAGGCCCTACCATCGGGCCTACTTTTAAAGCCCAAGCCTGGCCCATCTGATAAAAAGCCCTGAAAAGCCCTTAGGGCTTAGGGCCATGAGCCGGGCCTCTTCCTTAAAATGCCAATATGCCAAGCCCAAGCCCGTCCAGGCCTTGTTGGTGGGCTCAAAACTCAGGCCCAAGCCCGACCCATGGGCAAGCCCATCGGGCCTAGGCCCTGGATTTTAGGGCCGGGCCTGGGTGGGCTGATAGGGCCGGGCCGGAGATGGCCAGGACTACTCGCAGCTGCGTTGTAGCTTGTACGTATACGCCACAAAAAGGGTTTCGTTATAAGTTGAAACCCGAACTGAATGAGTCGATTAACCAAAATATCAGCTTATTGTATTGGGTTGACATTTTTCGGTTTCTAGGTTTGCTTACCGAAATTTAAAATAAACAAATGGCAAAACCGTTTTTCGGTTTCTACCACCCTGATCGGCGATGGCGATGTTCCGGTCAGGCGCTTGTTGGGCCGGCCCAACCGTTCGTGGATTGAAAATCATCCATGTTGAAAAATTGTTCATGGATTTGAAAACTTTCATAGATTTTCAAAAAAAGTTCACCAAAAAAGGTTACCAAAAAATTTCTAGATATTGAAAAAGATTCACAATTTGAGAAAACATTCACGAATTATATTTTTTTAAAAGTTCACGCATTTGAAAAAATAGGTAAAAGCAAAAAATATATTAAAAAACAGAATAAAATAGAACAAAACCCGGTTTTGAAAAACACGAAAAATACATTTTTGCCACATAAGAAGCCGAAAAGAAAGCAAGTGTTCAAAAAACTGTTCAATAAGTTAGCTCTTAAGTTTGCACAGTCCTCATATCTCTTTAAAATTCTTAAAAATGTTGTTTAGAAAAATGTTCTTTACATTTGAACTAACCTATCTCTTTATTTTTTTTGCAATGTTCATGCTTTTAAGAACAAAAATGGAAATTTGAAGATGTGCTCAAGTTGTTCATTTTTTTTGGATTTTCAAATATTATTTGATTTTTAAATATTTATTCAGAATTTCCAACAAATGTTTGAAAAAATTGAAAAGGCGTCCAGATTCTGTGTTGGTGTTAGTTCTTAAGTTTGCACGCTCCTCATTTGTCACAAACACTAGTCAGCTCAACCGGTGAACCGGCCCAGTCGGGGGTGCCTCCCCGAACGTAGGGCGAAACGTTCCGGTGGACGCGCGACATATTAAAGATAAAGACCATCCTACCATTTATTATAAAGGGGTATGGAGACAGTGGCGGAGCTTGAGAGTAATTCAAGAGGGGGCCATTAGTCAAAAGGAACCAAGTTAATAGGGAAGGAGGGGCTAATTTACAGTTCAAACACTAATTAGGCTCATGATGTAGCTTGTTCTTCAATGGATGCAAAAATAAGGGGGGGGGGGGCATGGCCCCTGTTGGTCTCCACTAAGCTTCGCCACTGTATGGAGAGATGTTCCCCGTTGATATGTTTATGAGGGTTGTACCGAAGCAGAAGTGAATAATATTTTGTGTCTTTTAAGCCTTCAATCAAAATATACATCTAGGATATGGCCTCGTGTCACCTTCTAGGTTCGTAGCACGTACGCGATACCATCGAATCGTCTCCATAGGCATGCTCTCGGTGTGATTTACACCCTAAATTAAGTGTAATCAACCAAAAAGTCAATACATACATTTGTCCATCCTTGATCGAACAAACGTTAGTATACATAGATAAAGAAACCACAGGGAGATGGAATGTTTTGACAATGTCGAATAAAGCACATATAATATGAGCAATAATAAGCACATATACTCATGGATCGAACCGTATCAATTCTTCTTCTTTATGTGCTTGGCGTTTCTGTGATAATTAACCAGAACATCAGCAGATTCTATGCACCTACATACCTAATTATTTGCCAGGCATGAGGTACTGTAAGTAGGAAAATTAAGGTACACATCAATCAGCTCTCTCAAGACTGAAATGGACACTTGTCGCCCAATCAGATCCTAACTTTACGCCCATATTACCACCTGGGCAGGAACATTTGGAATCCACATTGGTTCCTTGTGCAGCTAACCATGGTGTGACATGTCCACTAGTACTTATCTACTGCCTCCTACACTACATTAATTAAGTGATTAACTAACTAATTACAGCAATGCCCTGCAAATGATGATGATGAATGCTGCTAAATTACCATCAGCAGCACGGCCATGGATATTGGAGAGAGGCCATCATGCACCTGGCCATGTTCTAATTTCAATTGTGCGCACACGATCGAGCATCTTCGCCTTTAGGGGTCCACCGTCGTCGTCATTGGCTCGGAGAATTTCAGAGCACAATTCTGGACTTACTTCCCTTTGTTTCTTCTTTTGAAAAAGAGAATAACTAGGGGGAAAATGAGATCCATATCAATGCCATGACATGCTTTCCTCTTGACAAAGAAAATCTGCTGCTTTTTCTGTTCTTTTGGAAGAAATTCGGAGGCCCCTCACTCCACTCCCATGGATCGATCGACGCACTCGAGGTAGCTAGTCGAGTGTTTTCGAGTCAAAGCTCTCGCCGACGAATCATGAGTGACTATATCTATTTTGGTTCTAGTCTATTGCTCCAAGTTGCACCTTTGTCTGTTTATTTAATTTTACCTACAAAGGTAGAACATCAACTACTACATATATCTACTCACAACTTGAGCAAGGTGGCTTAGTGGGATGAGGGGAAAGTGGAAGCAATTGATTGTTGGTACATTCTTCTGCGATCTGCACCGCGCCATTCTGATTCTGAATAAGAAGATGCGTCAAGTTTAAAGCAACAAATGCGTGTCTATATATACAAGCAACCATGAAAATAAACAAGTAAACTGATTTTGTTGCTATCTGTTCCAATGAAATCTTGGCAAAGATTTGCTTTCACATACATAACCAATCATGAACTACAAAATCATGCTACTATATACCATATGTTTTTCTTTTTCTTGTAGATGGTAGCTAGGTGGGTCCATGGACTGAGTGTCTATCTGCTTTTGGAGTACACTACTACAGGAGATGATGAGATTAGAGCAGCAGCTACTACTAACCACTACTACTACTATTATATCTGAATTAAAAGTTTCAGGTAACCACCGGCGCAGTTCTGCTCTTTTCAGCATGATCCCCCTGCCCCTGTGACATGATTAAAGCAGCTGTTCTTCATTTTTCAGCAGTTGCACGAACCGAAATACTTCCTTTAAAATTCTTTCAGAAAAAAAGATCACTTTTTTCTTTCATATGTCTGCCGACTGCCGTCTGCCTGGATGGGTTTTTTTCTTTCAAGGAAGATAAGATGAGTGTTTTGCAGCTCATTAACAATGACATGGCATCGAAAAGGGGAATTGCTCATGTTGATCCCTTAAGGCACAGGGTGCTTTCAGAGATGCAACACTCCATGTGACATGATTCTCTGATCAATGTCCAGGAGCTTTCATCCCCCTGTGCATGCAAGGTGGGTGCAGACATGTGCAAAACGAATGAAATTTAGCGCGATTCAGCGGATCGAAAGGTGCGATTAGAACTTGACAGAGCACAATTCATCTTTAGATCTCCCTTTCTTTTGCACAAAAAGAAATGTATCTGTCAGTTGGAACAATTTCAGAAATTCATGAAGAACCTATAATAATAGTAATAATAATAATAATAATAATAATAATAATAATAATAATAATAATAACAGTACATCATGAGGACAAGCAGCTAGGTGTTGGAACACCCTAAGTAACCAGCTGTGGGGAGCTGGCTGCAGGTACTGTAAATAAACAAAAGGGGTAGAGATCTTCCACTGTATGAACACAGGGATACCTGGTGTAAAATACAGGTAGGTGCATTGCATCAGGTATACATAGTTCTTCCAACTCAACTGCCACATACACACACACACATAGATTAATCAGGCTCTTGCAAGTGTCTCTGTGATTCAGGGGCAGCTAGATTGATTAGCTAGGCAAGCATGTGGTGCATGGATGGATGGAATCCTCCATCATGATTGACTCAACCCCCATGTGTCCCCCAATTCTACATCTCAAACCTCACCTCCTGTGCTCACTCACACCCACCACATGCACCCTCATTATTTAACAATTATTTAACAATTAGCAGCAACTTACAAAGTTGCTGCTGATGAGACGAGGTGAGATGGAAAGGGTAGATTAGATATATGTAACAACTTGTTGAGCAGCAGCAGCAGCAGCAAATCTACATCCTTGGATTTACTGTTGCCTCCATTGCCTCCCATGCAGTGGACATTGGGCTCACAGATGCATCACCATCATCATCTTGCTCACTTCAACTGGTGTAGTCTAGGGTTGCTGTCTGTGGTGATGGAGGGGGTTTATCAGACACAAATGCATGTATGTTGGTTCACCATCATCTCTCATCTCTCTTCTTTTCAAAATCACAGAAAGAAAATGGAAAAAACACTACTTCATCCGATCCAAAATAAGCGTCGCAGTTTTGAACTGGGGTTAGTTCAACACTGCGACACTTTTTATGGATCGAAGGTAGTACTTAATTATCATAGTGTATATGAGAATATTGTTTGATTTCTATGTACCATTACAAGCTAATTAACCACTCACATCAAGATGAAGGTGAACAAGATCCCATCCGGCCCCAATTACCACAAAAATCCTTTAACTAGGGGGTGGACAAAACAAGAGAAACGATTAAACACACGGATGTCTGACTGATGAGGGCCGTTGGTTTCTGATCGGACGGCCTAGGCGCACGAGCTTACTGTTCCATTGCCGCCGCCGTCGACGGCGTGGTGGGGGTGGCTTCCTCCTCCTCGGCAGCTGTCGGCGCCACCGTCCAAGTCGCTGGGGCGCTCCACGAACTCGCGGTGCACGGCGAAGAGCGCGCGGCAGCTCATCTCCTTCTCGAACCGCCACACGTAGTTCAGTCCGACGAGCAGCTCCGCCACGGCCGCCTCCACCTTGTCCCGGTCCGCGAACTGCAGCGTCTGCAGCAGGAACGTGTTCCCGCCGCCGTGGCGAGGGGGCAGCCGGGCTATGTCCGTCGTCGAGGACGTCGACGTCGTCTTCCGCTGCTCGAAGCTGCGCTCCGCCTGCCACCGCACCGTGGCGTGCGCCATGGGCGCCAGCCACTCCAGGATGCCGCCCAGCGCGGCGCGCCACTCTCCGGCCAGCCCCGCGTCCGCCTCGGCCACCGCGCCGCGCAGCCGCGCCCGGAGCTGCGCGCGCACGCTCGCCGTCAGCATGCCGTACAGCTCGTCCCGCTCGTCCGGCCCCACCATCCGCTGCGGCGACCGCGCCATCCGCTCGATCGAGATCACCAGCCCGGCGTACCGCGGCGCCAGGGCCGCCGCGCCCAGCGTCCCCGCCGGCGGCACCAGCGTCGCCGTGCTGTACTCGAAGAAGCCGCGCCGTCTGCTGCCCTTCGCGCTCTGGGCAACGAGGACGGCGACGTCGAACGGCACCGCCTCCATCGACATGGACTTGCGCGACGGCGGCGGCGGGGACTGCGCGTCGGCCGACGGGTGGACGGCCGAGGAGAGCGTGAGGCTCCGGTGGAGCGGCGCGTGCCGCTGGTCCTGGCCGCCGGCGCCGAAGACGAGCTTGATGCGCGCGAGGATGGTGAAGGCCGCGCGCGCCAGCGACGAGACGACGGCGTCGAAGGTGCACCCCCACAGGGACGTCTGCTTGAGGTTCTTCACGTCCTGCTTCTTGGAGAAGATGAGCTGCTGCTGCTCCGACGCCACCGAGATCTTGCTCGCCGACATGCTGCGCCGGTGGCACCCTCCTCCGCCGCTTGCAGCAGCGTCGGCCCGCAGGAACTTCCGGAGGCCGTGCTCGGCCTCGGCCAGCTCCTCCATGGCCCTGCGGAGCGCGGCGGTGGTGGCCACCTGCTTCTCCAACTTCCTCGCGCGCGCGTCCATTTCCTTCCACGTGGGCGCGGCCCAGCGGTACCGGTCGCGGCCGGCGTCGGCGAACTCGAGCAGCGCGTCCCTGAACTCACGCAAGCAGGGGTCGGCGCACCGCTCCGCCAGCGCGGCGACGGCGTCGGACGCGCCCCGCAGCGCGTCGACGAGCTCGGCGCGCGCGAGGCCGAGGAGGAAGGCGTCGTCGTCGGAGACGACCTTGCGGACGCCGTCGAGGTGGACGACCTCGTGCCGGAGCCGCGCCACGGCCGCGTCACCGACGGCGCGCCACACGTGGAGCAGCCTGGACACCAGGCTGGCCACCTCGAAGGCGAGGATGCCGACGTTGCCCTTCTTGCCACCGGCGCCCGCCGGCGGCGCTCCAGAAGACGACGGCTTCGACGAGATGGCCGACCGGACCTTGGCCAGCCATGACTCGCGCGCCATGGGCATCGGTGGATCGATCTGTCTGTCAATGGCACGCACCAGCAAGGAAGAGAGCAAGAGCTACCCACTTGCCTTGGTGTGTGTATATATAAGAGGATAGTTGTAGTCCAAGGAATGGAAAGGTGTCAAGGTCAAAATGTTTCAAGAGCTTCCTATCTTAGTACAACACTATTGGGGAAGGAAACACAAAAAATTCTCTACAAATTTGAAATAATCGCAAGATGATCAAAGTGTTGATGAAAAAGAAAAAACACATGGTTGAATTTTGGTTTGAAATGTTTTGAATGTTGTAGAAAGATCTAGAGTGCGAATCGCGCACGTGTGAAAAGGTTGATGATGGCGTCATTCCTAAATGTGAGCATGAAGCATGAACCGATTGATAGTTTTAGTAACGCCATAAATATCCATTAATATTATTTTCATAATAATTTGGAATAAAAATAATTTTTAGGAATATTAATATTACAAGGAAAGAAAGAAAGAAAGAAAGATTTGTAAACGCGTGGTAGGAACCTGATTTGGAATGTTTGGTGCGTTATAGTAAGATCTAGAACGCGAAATTGCGACGTGTGAAAGGTGAGTGGTGATGGTGATATGGTGATGGAATTGCATCAATTTGAGGATGAGTTGTAGGATGGTGGGGGAATGGAGTGTCAACCTCTGCTCGTGAGGACAATGACATGCCTTGTGTTGTGTAGATCATACCACCGGGTCAAAAAAATCAATCTTACAAAGCAAATCTTGGGGCTAATCATCATTTTCAATAATAATGTATGGTTGTGTGCATCAACCGATCGATGCAGAGGCGTAGGTGATCATCGCTTACGAAACAAAATGAAAATACTACCAAATCAGCGAAAAATAGTTGCACAAATCCGGAGAGTGAAATTTTCGGTATTATTTTGAACGATATGATTTATGGCATATGTTCTGTATCATGTCGACGAGGAGGGTGGAGGGTTGCAAGAGAGGAGAAGAGGGGGTGTGACGTCGGCTGAATCTTCGTCCCGACACGTATGACCAATTTTGGACAAGGAAAGGGGGTTGGAGAATCAAGTAGGGTTGGGAGTTTGCAAGAGAAGAAGGAGAGGTGTGGTCACACTCACACTAGCTGGTGGATCATATTCTTCTGGTGCATGAGAGAGGGAGGGGTAAACCACAAGCTAGACAAGTGAAGGTGGTGGAGTGGTGCTGCATCCCCATCCATCCATCTATCCATCCATCCATCTCTTTTGACTTGACCACATTGGCTCATAGCTAATCTAGCCAAGCTACCTAGATCCACCTGCTTGCTTGTTGCACATTGTGTGGAGGGAGCAGATCTCACCACTGCTTAAGTGTAAAGCTAGATAGTGTGTGTGAGAGTCCACTTAGCTGAAAATGTTGGGAGACATGATTTATCTGTTCAGTCACCATCACACACACTCAGATTAACATTCAACACCTGGCCTGTGGGTGAGGTTGCAGTGTCTTGCTAAGAAGAGATCTGAGGTGTGTGATTTGAAGTTTCATGGAGTGTTCTCTAGTCCGGATTGGCATATAAATTAGTACTCCCTCCGTCCCAAAATATAAGACGTTTTTTAATACTACCATAGCTTCAAAAAAGTCTTACATTTCGGGACGGAGGGAGTAATAATTAAGGTACTAGTACTAGTGACTACTGTTAGGAAAGTTGGCTAGGAGAGGAGGCAATCATGCTAGATGGATAGATGGAGTAGAGCCTTGAGAGTTGCTGCATCTGCATCTGCACCCACCGTTGCCGTATCATCACATTCGGTCCACGCCATGGAAAGATGCTGCTACCAGCTTTTCAGTTTGTCAACCATGCATGCATGAATCATATTGGTCATACCCCAAAACAAGCACAAAAAACATGGCTGCTTTTAGTCAGACTCTTCTGAAGTCTACCCTAAAAAAAAACTCTTCTGAAGTCTACTTTTTCACCCTCAACCCCAAGACAACTGCAGATGAAATCACTTCAGTGACATGGCATCCTAGTTGGCACTTGCTCTGGCTCTGCCACCTGGATATTTAAAAATAAATATATATTGAGCACTCTTTTGGTCTCATGCCTGGTCGACAGTTGGTCTATGGAAGCTAGCCACCAGGGGCAACTCCAACCCCTAAACATGCGGACCGGGGTGTCCGGACATTTTTTGCCGTCCAACGACATGCCTCAAACGTCTGCGTCCGGGCATCTAAAATCCTACAAACCGGTGGAAAAGCTAGGGGAGGTTTGCGGGCATCCGGACTTCCGCCACGTAGGTGTCCGACCCCCCTGAGCCAACCATAACTGAGGCAGAGCCCACACATTTGGACCATTCCACTTTGTTTCCGCGTGAACGTCCACCCTTCCCCACCCTCTTCGCTTCGATCACCGCCGCCCTCCTTTTCCCATCCACCGCCGCGATGGAGTCACATGACCCCATGGAGATGTTCGTCGTGCCGCCAGAGCCAGAGATGTAGAACCCAAAGGTGGTAGCCACCCGCAATGCCAACTTGGCAGCACACACCCAACGCCGCAAACAGAGGAGCAGTGAGGTAGGAGTTGTGCCGGGTGGTCAACTGTCACCTCGTCCGGCAAAGAAGGTGGCTGGGCGGCGGGCGGTGGGCGGCGCCTATGCAGTCACTACCCTAGCCAAAGTAGCTGCAGGGGACGTACTACTACGCGACTCGTTGTGCAGCAGAATTCTCTGGCCCCCTTCATGTCCGTCGTGCCGCGCATGCCCTATATGGTCGACCTCAACACGGACTAGCACTTCACTGAGAGTCCGATCACGGACGCTGAGCATGGATCGAATGCCCATCAATGCTCGGCCTCTGTTTGTCGGAATATCTCAACCGGGCACGACGCCGGCAGGCGACCAGGAGATGTTGGACATCATCCACGATGGAAGCAACTTCGAGGATGGACAAGTGGATGACCCCTAGCCATAGTAGGCACAATCGGACACCCAACAGACGTACACCCAACTTTTTGGTTCAATGAGGACAAGTACTTCGATCCCAATCGCAATGACGTGATCCATCTTCGTGCTTTGAAATCGCTCACCCATTGATGGCACACCATGCAAGAGGCCGTCAACACGAATTCTGGCTTCTACAAACAAATCCAAAATCGATGGCTAAGTGGAGCGCAAATCACCAAGCTTGTAAGTGTTTTGTTGCTCTATGTGTTGGTCATTTGGTCGGATATGCAACTTGTGTTGGATTTGACCGAAAATATACTCCATGTGTCGGTCATTTGGCCAGATATGCATCTTGTGTTGGATTTGGCCGAATATGCTCTATGTGTTGGTCATTTGACTGGATATGCAACCTGTTGATCATGTCTTTTTATGATAGCTAGCACGTGCATGCACATTGTACTTCAAGGTGGAGAGCAAGAAATTACGGTTCATGCATTTGTCGGGCTAAGTTGAATGTGCAACCCAAGTGGATCCACTTTGTTGCGAATTCCGTCAAGGCTGCTGCCATCACCAACGAAGATGAAGATGGTGATCCAACCGCCTCAACAAAAGGAGGGCTTGAGCAGTCCAAAAAGTTCAAAAGGCATCGGAGGAGAAAGTGGGAGGAGGAGAAGGAGAAACGAGAACGGGCAGCTGCCAAGATAACGGAGATGTTCGAGGACATCAAGACGAAGAAGGGGGAGGCATGTGCCAAGCGCCATGACGTGAAGGAGGAAAAGACCAAGAGGTTTGGCAAGTTCATGTCGGCGACAAAGAAGAAGATCAAGCTCGAAGATAAGAGGGTTGAACTCGCGGCCAACTCGGACGATGCCACGATGTTGACCTTGGAGATGGAGGATGTGAATCCCGATGCAGCGAAGCTTGTGCAAGCCTATCGTGCTAGGATGTTCAAGCGTATCACGGCCGACTTGGAGGAGGCGGCCACCGCGGAGCAGTCAGACGTAGAGTGAAGAATTTGGCACAGACAGCCGTATTATGAGGCACAAAAATGTCTGTTTTTGCACGGACTGGCAACTTTTGGAGTCGGAAGCATGTTGAATATCGGCTCCTTTTTGGTTGTGATTGTATATGTTTGCATTGCATACGATCAAATTGCTATTGTCAAATGGTGGAGGCCGGACCTGGGGCGGATGATCGGCTCTGCTATCCTTGTCCGTGGATGTGTCGCGGACGTTTGGCGTGTTTGATTCGGTGATCCGTGTGTCGTGTTGGAGTTGCCCTGAGTGTCGAACATGTGTTAGGGAAGATGTTAGGGAAGAAGTACAATAAGATAGTGGTACTACTGACTAGTGTTAGGAAAGCAGTAGGATGCAATCATGCATGCAGACAACCTAGCTAGCTAGGTAGGAGATGGATAGATTGAGTACAGGCTTGAGGTGAGCCACTGCAT
Source organism: Triticum aestivum (assembly GCF_018294505.1). Taxonomy (NCBI): domain Eukaryota; kingdom Viridiplantae; phylum Streptophyta; class Magnoliopsida; order Poales; family Poaceae; genus Triticum; species Triticum aestivum. The sequence goes on from NC_057807.1 coordinate 709,777,351, forward strand.
CTGCATATGCACCCACCGTTGCCATATCATCACATTCGGTCCACGCCATGTAAAGATGCTCTCTGTTTGTCAACCATGCTTGCATGAATCATACTGGTCTGGTCATACCCCAAAAGAAGCACAGAAAACATGGCTACTTTTAGTCCACCCTAAAAAAAAATACTCTTCTGAAGTCTACTTTTCACCTTGAACCTAAAGACAACTGCAGACGAAATCACTTCAGGTGACCTGGCATCCGAGCTGGCACTTGCTCTGTTTTGCCACTTGGATGATGAAACTTAAACATATATTGAGTTTCTTTTTGGAGTCCCGCGTGATCGACACCTGGTCGATGAAAGCTAGTCACTAAGTGTCGGAGGAATGCACTAAGTCAGTTAAGTAGTGCTCAGGATGAAAGCTGGTCGAGTAGCAGCACACTAGGCAGTCAAAAAAGAAAAAAGGAGTACACTACACTAGATCTTGTTGGGTTTGACCCCTCAATGGCGCCCATCCTCCTTTTGACTCCATTCCATTGTTGCATAGTGAGTGCGCCTGGCTGTTCCTCCTGGCTTGGCTGGAAATCAAAAGCAGCAGCCATGGGTCATGATACCGATAGCCACCTCACTCAATCCGGCGCAATATATGCAAATATATATATGCAATTGCAAATCAGAAACTTGTTTTTGCATCAGGTATATATGCACCTCAACAATTTGGTTTTCTTTTGTCAAACCAGCCATCATGATGCCATGCTTGACAGTGCAGTGCAATTCCTAATTAGTTACTTAAGACACTGGGCGCTTGAGTGGCCGTGAACCCGTGATGGCCACCAATGGAAGCCAACGGTCAGCGGTAGCGCTGACCAAACGGGATTCGGCAGGAGAGGGTTTGAAACAAGGGGGAAAGCAGAGAGAGATGGAGCAATGTGACATCTCCAGCCCCCTCCCACTTTGCGTGGCCAGCACCCAAAGTCGACGCCTTTCGACGGATGTGCGCCTCCAAGTTCAATGGAGGAGATATTCCACCCATGTATGCCTCACAAAGTTGCATATGCTGCCGTATGGTATGGTATGGTATCATGACAATGCTGCTAATTTGTTTGGAGTGCAAACGATGCATGCACTCAAACATATGCACTAGTGCTGCTACTGATCAGGATCCGCTCTGCGTGGAAAGCATCCATGTACAAACCTCTTTTGATGTCATGATAAAAGTATTAACTACCAGATTTCCAGTAGATATTCTGTAGGGTGACAAACTAAGAGGGACAGTGATGTACGGCTATACCAGTTGATCGATTTACAGCTACGCTGATTCATATTCAGAAGGTGCTTTCTGAAGCCCAGCCCTTCTTTTCCAGTGCCAATCTCAGTGCCTGCCACAGAACAAGAATCGCACATCATACCTTAAATATACACCAGAACAAATGACAGAGATGATGCTTGCCTTTACTCTCTTCTTGTTAGCATTAAAGTCGATGAATCCTGACCGAGACGCCGATCGGTACTGAACGATTGATTTGTTGCCAGGAGGGAACCAGAACTCGACGTCGTCTACAAACTGCACGGACGGAGGAAACATACAGTCATTAGTGAATAATAATAACGTTGCAATCTACACTTGCGTGAGCATGTGGATTACAAGGGTAACAAGGTGCTACCCCGAATATAGGGCTCTCGTATTCAACTCGAACATAGTCGTCTCCTTTCTCTACCACACGAGGACTGAAGTTGTCCGGCTTTGTCTTGGTCACCTGCCAACAGGTATTACAATACAACATGCTGATATGACTTGAGTAATTTACCCTCCCGCTGCGCACTATAAAAACAAGATAGAGATGTTACATACAACTTCAATGAGCTCTTTCATGGCCTCATCTTTGCTTATGGGTTTACCCCTGGGGCCATCCTTGGGATTGTAATTCCTAGAAAAAGGTCATGTTCAGTACTCCACACTACAGATAAGTCTTTCAAACATTTTTACAAAATCCAGGTATGTTAAAGAGCTTTCAAAGGAGAACCTGATGACAACATGGAATATGTGATACAGCATTCATATCATAAATGAAGATTTCGTTTGCAAAGCAGACTGTCAGCAGTGCGCAGGTCAGACACTTGTTCAGAAAGGGAGAGTGTTGCTCCTCAAAGGTTTGAGTCAACAGATGCATATATAAGTGTAGTACTGCGACGAGGCAAGGTTTAGTTTAGAAACGAAGAGTAATTCAATTGATTGTTTAGAAAATGCAGATATCAGTGACTCTTATTTTGTAATACTACTATTTAGAACTGCAATTCCTGACTTAATGAACTTATCACATATTGTGGTTCATCAAGAACTACCGTACGGAATAAACCGAATCACACATATTACATAATGCATACGTCGGACGAAGGATTAAAGAAGCAGGCCTACCGTCGAAGCAAAATCTTACGCTGTGCCGCTTATGTATTTGAATCACTTAGTGTATATGCAAATATGCAGGACAAGCGACACCCAGCAGAGTGTGAGCAGTGCTCAAGGCAGACACTTGTTTTCTTAAAGGCTTGAGTCAACAGATGCATTATTGTTTTTAGAAGATGCAGATGTCATTTTGTCATATTTGGGACTCTGCAATTTCTTACTCACTGAATTTATCATATACTGTGGTTCATCATCAAGAGCTGCCATGCAGAATAAACCAAATGAAACATTCTACAGTGTGTACGACTACTCCCTCCGTCCCACATTATAAGACATTTTTACATAGGGCCCATTGTGTGTCCACAGCACACATCCAGCAACAGATGCATTATTGCTTTTAGTATAACAAGTAGATAACATTTTTTTTTTCATATTTGGGACTGCAATTTCTGACTCACTGAATTTATCATATGCTGTGGTTCATCATCAAGAGCTTCCATACATACAGAATAAACCGAATCGAACATTCGACAGCGCGTACGACGTAAAAGTCAAGGATGGACGAAGCAGGCCTACTGTCGAACCAAAAGTCTATGCTGCGGTTACGGTATTGGATCGCTGGGTGTTCAGTTTCAAAACGGAGAACAACTGGAGTTTAACATAAACATAGGGCTCACTGTGTGTCCAGGCCACACATCCAGCAACCATATATGCACATACGCAGGGAGGACAAGTGACACACAGGTAATGCATCAGAACATATATGGTGTAAGAACTAAACACAGATGGTTACCATGGGGGAGCGTAGTGATTGGAATCGCTTATCCTCTCGGAGGTGGACACGCAGTTGTTGGTCGCCGGGCACAAGGCGAGGGAGGGGGGCCTCTTCTGCACGCCAAGGTAGCTCGGCTTGGTGCCACTGGAGCAGCCATGAGAGCAGAGAAATGAACAACACACTTGTCAGAAGACCAGAGCAAGAAATTCAGTTAACTGTTAACTGCATCCCCTTCTTCAGAGAGAGCTCAGATTCTGAATTTTCCCAGTGAGGCCTTGTTCGGTTAAACCTCTCCTGGAGGGGATTGAAGAGGTTTGGAGGGGATTGGATAAGATTTTGACTTGTCTGGGATTTAATCCACCCCAATCCACTTCATTCCCCTTCAATTTTATTGCAACCGAACAAGCCCTTGAGGTAGGTACCTGAAGTGGAAGATGGCGGCGAGCGTGGCGAGCTCGCTGCTCCTGAGCACCAGGTCCCTGGATTCGTCCCGGGATTGACATACAGGCGGCGACCATCCACCGTCAGATGTACGTACTCTAGTCGGAGATGGGGATGGGGATACATACCTTCGTCCGATTCTTGTGCTGCTCTTGTTGTTGAGGCGTGGAGAGGGTGATGCCTTGCCGCCGGGAGCGTGGGGTGGTGGGGGCCAGTAGCAGCAGGTGACCGCCGACGAGTTCATCGTTTGCTCGCCGGTGGTGGGCAGGGACGGAGGGACTCGCTCCGGCCACCGTGGAAAGGATGGGGTGGGACGGGAGTGGACGACCCGGCCTGGGCCACGAGTGTTTTTTCTGGTTTTCTTTTAGTAGTGGCCTGGCCCACCAGTGTGTAACCGAGTTCGGCCCTAATCCAGCCCAGGCTTCCTTTTTTTTTTGAGGGAAATCCAGCCCAGGCTTCCTGTTCTAGGCTCGTCGTGGAGGGCGCCCCTATATCTCACCTTCACCGAGTATTTGAAGGGGGAGCCCCACAAAGGTCATCTAGGGTGCGCTGAGAGCGCGTCACAAGGCGAGCTCTCAGCCGCCGCCACGTGTCTCATTTTGGGCGCTTCATTCGATTCTTCTGTTTGTTTAGGCGTGGTGCGGGTGGTGCCTTGCCGCTGGGAGCGGGGGTTGGCGAGAGGCAGCAATAGGTGACAACCAACCAGTTCATCATTTGCTCCCGTCCGGTGGGAACCGACTCGGATCACCGTGGATGGTGTGGGACGGGAGGTAGGTATGAGTCGAGCATGGGCCACGTGTGTGTAACCGAGTTCGGGCAACTCAGCCCAAGCTTGGTCTTTAGCGTCGGAGAGGAGGAGGAAGCCCAGGATTTGGATGCTTTTTTATTCGGCATTACACTCCAAGAAGAAATATATATTTTCCACCAAAAACGGCAGTAGCTCTGCATTTTTATTTCAGCAGGGGGGACTGTACAAGGCTGAACCAAACTAGCCAGAGAAGGAAAAGGCAAAAGAAGAGACTAAATTAAAAGGAATTACCTCGGAAGCATAAGTATTCTAGATCATTGGCAGGGAACCAAGCAAGAGACAAGATTTCGGCGACGGCAAAAAATTAGTATGCTTGTATGTTGACTAGCAAAACGGCCATGTGTTGTAATGGGAGAAATTTTTTTTCATAATCTCCGATGGCCATGACCACATTTTGTTGAATCACCCAGATACACTATCACTCTCATTTTCGTGAAATCTTGAACGATTTCTGAAAATCATGAACATATCTGAAATCGAGATCATTTTTCAAATTCATAAACATTTTGACAGATTTTCAAACACTTTCTAAAATCATGAACATTTTTTGAATTCATGAACATGCTATACTTTTTATAAAAAAATTTAAAAATTGTGAACACTTTTTATTTTTTATTGAATAGGCAAACATTTATAGAATCAACGAACATTTTTTTCGAAATTGGTGGAACAATTTTTGATATTCATGAATATTCTTTGATTTAACGAATATATTTTTAAATGCATGATCATTTCTTGAATCAACAAACATTTTATGAATCAATAAAATATTTTGCAATTCACGAATGGTTTTTGTATTTTTAGGATATTTTTCAATTCATGAATATTTTTTGAATTGGCAAAATTTTGTGCAATTTCCTTAATATATTTTAATACATGAACTTTTAAAAAAATTGTAAACATTTTTTTTGATTTATCGACCATTTGTTTTAAAAATTGTGAACACTTTTTTGAATATGTGGTTTTTATTTTCAAAATTGCGAACATTTTCTGAATCCACAAAACATTATGAACTATTAAACATTTTATTCAAAAATTATTATTTTTATAATGTTTCGGAACTTTTTTGAAGTCTCAAATTTTAGAAAAAACCAAGACGAAAAATGAAAATAGAAAAAATTGAAATTTAAATTTAAAAACAGGCCTCCCGAACATGTGCCGGCCCAAATTGGCGTGCAGTGTCTTCACCCAGCGCGCAAATCGTAGTATGGAAGGTTCATACTCCATAGGCCGGCCTAGGCGGGTATTCCTCTGTGTGAAACTTATTTTACCACTTATAGGTGGCATCGATGGGTAATATTTTGCAACTTTTGGAGGTAATTTCGATGACGTGGCGCCAAAAGCAATAACCTCTTTATGTATAGATAGTTCACACACTTCTGAATCACAATTTAATTATATAAGAACTTGATATTATTATACACTGGAATCTTCTTCAAGTTTCTAAGATGCTTTATCAAGTTCTTTACAAGCTTATGAAACAATGGACAAGCACACATACATAAATGCACACTTGAACACAATAAGGCTGGCTGTAATGGCAAGTATCATATACTAGTATCATGCATATGATACTAGTGTATCATACTACATCGTAGTGAATAGTATCATATATTAATATCATAGATGACTTCATTTATTGCCATGCATGACACAAATTAGCGCAACATTTAATACGATACAATATCATGATATGTACTGAACCCTCTCTTTCTTCATTTGATTGCATGCCACCACAACAAATTTGCTTAGTTGGTATGCATGATACTACCTATGATACTCCCGTTACGACCAGCCTAATAGAGATACATTAATTTGAAGTAATGTCTCACTTTAGAACTGTTTCTATTGTAGCAAAAGACTTTCTTAAATATCTCAAACAAGCTTTAATATGCAATTTATATGTAATAATTAATATTACAAATGTATGACAATATGTACCTTATACACGAGCATGTTTATATTGTTAGTTTTGCTACTTATAATTTAAAATAATATTTAATAAGTTATAGTGAAAATGTCATTAAAAGTGGCATATGTTTAGTGAAAAGATCAACTTTGATAAGTGAAGAAGTTTAGTACAAGAAGTTTAATTTGCGCAGGATGCAGAATAGTAGCCTTCATAAATGAGAGGTATAAGACTAATAATTGAGGTCCTGTTTGTTTGGGCTCATGCTTCAGCTTTTACAGCTTCCAGGGTCTTAAAAGTTGAAGCCCAAACAAACACCAAAAAATAGTTGCTAGGCTTGGCAGCTTGGAGCCGACCCTGCAACTTCTCATCCATTCGGCCTCGTATTTACAAGAAATTTGCAACTCCTCTTGTAGTAGCTGCCCCCTTCGGAAACCCACCTCACCCGCCCACCACGTGTTATTTCTCCCCGCGAGTGAAGGAGAGAGGCAAGTGGCTAGGGTATCCAGCAGCCATCGCCGAACAACCGACGTCCCTGCTGACTCACGCATCTACCTCCAACACGCGCCCATCTCGACCCACGAGCGTCGCCATGGAAACCAATGCCAGATAGCCCATCTCTGTCGCCGCAAGCCTCCCTGCCTCATCGCCGGCCATCGCCACTGCCTTCTTTGGAGAGACAAGTCACTAGTGAACCTATGGTCGCCGGATCCATTCTCAATTAGTATTTGTGTTGCTCTATTGCTTTTTTACTATTTTATCGTTTTGGCATATCACTATTTGCTTTTAACCTTGCAACTAGCAATACAAGGGGATTAACAACCCCTTGCCAAGTTGGGTGCAAGCATTTACTTTGTTTGTGTTCAAGTGTTGTTTATCTTGCTAGTTTGTAGACTCCTACTGGTTCGATCAAACCTTGATTCTTAACTGACGAATACATTCTGCTACTGTGCTACATCACCCTTCCTTTCAGGAAAATCCAGCAACTCCTACTGGAGTAGGAGAAGAATTTCTGGCGCCGTTGCTTGGGAGTTTGGTTCTATCAAATCAGGTGCCTTCGCACATACTATTTTATTTGTTTGTTTTATCTCCTTCCTAGTTGTCATTTGCCTTTTCTTTGTTTGCATTTTTTCTTTTCAAAATACCATAAAAAATTGTGTTGCTATTCTTGCTTGCTTTTTCAGTATGTCTACTCCTGTAAATACCAAGCTATGTAATTTCTCTAGTATTAATAATGATTATTTTATAGTTCTCCTATTGCTCCTCCAGCCACTAGTGCAGAGTCTTATGGAAATAAAGGGGGTGTTTGGTTACAGGAACTAGACTAGAAAAGTCCCTTTTAGTCCGTATGTAACCAAACGGGAGGGACTTTTCCTTAAGGGACTAATAAAAGACTCTACTGGAGGATCTTTTTTCTTTAGTCCCCGGGATTAAAAAAAGTCTAGTCCCTTGCAACCAAACACGCCCGAATCTGCTTTGCTAAATCTTGTTATGAAAGAACAATTTTATGGAAATGAAAACAAAGACGATGCTGCCTATCTTAATACTTTTGTTGAATTATGTGATATGCAAAAAAAAAACTAATTATGTGGACAATGATATTATAAAACTAAAGTTATTTCCATTTTCTTTGAGAGATAGAGCCAATGAATGGTTGGTTTTATTCCATAAAAATAGAATTGGTTCTTGGTCTAAGTGTAGAGATGCTTTTGTTGGTAAATATTTCCCTCCGCTAAAATAATATATTTGAGGAATCAAATTATGAATTTTAAACAACTTGACCAAGATCATGTTGCAAAATCATGGGAATGAATGAAATTAATGATTAAAAATTGTCGCACTCACGGATTAAGTCTTTGGATGATAGTACAAAACTTCTATGTTGGACAAAACTTTGTTTCCAAAAAAATTCTAGATTCTGCTGCAGGTGGTACGTTCATGGGGATAACACTTGGAGAAGCCACTAAGATTTTTTATAATATGACCACAAATTATTACCAATGGCCCACCAAGCACGCTCCAAGTGGTAAGAAGGCACACTACGTCAAGGAAATTTCATCTCTTAATGAAAAAGTTGATGCTATTATGTCCATGCTTGCTACTAAGAGTGCTACTATTGATCCAAATGATCTTCCTTTATCTACTTTAATTGGGCAAAATAAGGACAATTTGATGTGAATTTTATTTCGAGGAGCAATTTTAATAACAATGCTTATATAAGGAACTTTATTAATAATCCTAGACCATATCCCGGTAACCCGTCAAATCATTATGGTAATAATAATAATAATAATAATAATAATAATAATAATAATAATAATAATAATAATAATAATAATAATAGTAATAGGATGTCTACTTAACTTGAAAACACTATTAAAGAATTTATTAATTCACAAAAAAAAATCCAATACTATGGTAGAAGAAAAATTGAGTAAGTATGAAACATGGATAGACTTGTGCATGATGTGAATATTTGTAAAATTAAAATTTTCCCGCCTAATAAGGATGAAATGTCTGAATCTCTAAAAGCTATTCAAGTCTCTATATATTATAATAGAAAAAATGATTGATATGATTAGAGCTAGAACAGAATGAGAGGAAAAATAGGCTGAATTGCGCTATCTTGCTAATCACGATGAAGACATTAAAAATAGGCTGCACTGTTGGCTGCCCGACTTTGTTTTCATCACCTGCCAACAGACATCATAATTCAAAACACCGGCTAAATACAACATGCTGATATGACTTAGTAGAGTCTAACCTCCAGTTGAAACAAGATCACAATATTTTACTGTCACATCGTGTTCATACTTTCAACTTCAATGAGCTCCTATTTGTTTATGGGTTTACCCTGGGGCCATCCTTGGGATTGTAATTCCTAAAACAAAGCCATGGTTAAGTATTCCATACAACAGATGAATATTTGAAAATGGTTGCAAAATCAAAATATATTATAGAGCCCTCAAAGCGGCACCTGACGATTTGGATGGAATATTCGGTACAACATTCGTAAATGAAAATTGCATTTGCAAAGCTGGCTGTCAGAAGTGCTCAAGGCAAACACTTGTTACACTAAGGGAAAGTGTTGTTTCTTAAAGGTCTGGCTCAATAGATGCATATGTAAGTGTAGTACTGCAATGACTGCAAGTCAGTTTTAGAAAAGGAAGAGTACTTCAATGAAATGTTTCAGGAAATTCAGATAGCAGTGACTTGTATTTTGTCATAAATCCCGACTTACTGAACTAGCATTTGGGTTCATGAACAACTCTCGTACAGGATAAACCGAATCAGGCATTCAATATCAATAGTTCGTATGCCTTACAAATGATGAATGAGGCAGACCTACCGTTGAACCAAAAGCTTACGCTGCGCTTATGTTTTTTGAATCGCCAAGTGTTTGATCGGTTTTGAAAGGAGAATTTTTAGCAATTTAATAAAAAGAAATCAGCCCATTATCTGCCCACACATTCAGCAACTGCATATGCAGTTATGCGCGTAGGGCAAGCAACACAGGAGGAGAACATACGTTGTGTAAGAACTAAGAAGTAAAGAAATGGCCATCATGGGGGAGCGTAGTGATTCGTATCACTTATCTTCTCGGATGTGGACACCCAGTTGTTGGCCGTTGGGCACAACACAAGGGCGAGAGGGCTCTTCTGCACGCGGAGGTAGCTCCACTGGAGCAGCCATGTGAGTATGTGCCAAGACCAAGAGAAACAGCAAGCACACTTGTCAGATGGGAGAACAGAAAAATTCAGTTAACTGCACTCTGCTGGCCAGCTCAGATTCATATTTCCCAACAAAATAGTCGAGCAGGGAAATTACACTTCGTTGTTAGTGAAATGGTGTGGTAATTTCCTCCATGATGCGGGACCAAGGGAAATGAACAAGCACACTTGTCAGAAGAAGAGAGCAAGAAATTCAGTTAGCTGTTACCTGCATTCCCTTCTTCTTCAGAATGAGCACAGGCTCTGAAATTTCCCACAAAACAGTGGAGTACGGGAAACTATCTATAATATAGTTTCAGTAGCAACTACTCCCTCCGTCCCATAATATAAGAACGCTTTTGACACTACACTAGTGTAAAAAATGTAGTGTAAAAAAACGTTCTTATATTATGGGACGGGGAGAGTAGCAAGTAGCGTTGTGGTGACTTTACTCCATGGCTAGAAAAGTACTACTGTAGCATTTTGCTGTCAAATTGAAATGTCATATGAGCAGAGAAGCCATGGACGGACTGAAGAAGCCGGCCAGGCGTACCTCAAGTGGAAGATGTCAGTGAGCGTGGCGATCTCACTGCTCCTGAGCACAGGGCACCTTCATTCCTCCCGGGAACACACAGACATCAACCACCATCAGATGTAGTGTAGTCACTAGTCAGAGATGGGAATAGTGAGCGGGACCATGGACGAGTTCATCACCGACTCCGACCAGGCGACCACCGTGGATGAAGGAGATGGGGTGGGACGGGAGGCAGGTCTTTTTTTTATGGGTCTTTTTTTTGTTCTTAGCTTCTCTCGCCAAGGAAATCCTCCACCCTCTCCACATCGCAGGTGACAGAGATGCATCGATGTTGACACCGCAGGAATTCCGCCCGTCATTGGAAATACTCCCTCCGTTCCTAAATATTTTTCTTTTTAGAGATTTCATCAAATGACTACATACGGAGCAAAATGAGTGAATCTACACTTTAAAATATGTGTACATGCATCCGTATGTTGTGTGCATTTGAAATGCCTAGAAAGACAAATATTTGGGAACGGAGGGAGTATAAAGTAGCATGCACGCAGACAGTTGGGAAATCACTGGTTCCGGGAAGGATCCATGGCCCATAGAAGAATATGAGTCGGGCACACATAGACATATGACCGGGGTGGCGGAGTAACCAAATCGGCACCATTGCTGCCAAAGCACCATCGGCCCGGCGATGACACAACCAACCCCACTGCTTCCACAAAGGGACTCACCTCACAAATCTTAGTCCTTTTTTTTACGGTATCAACACATGTATGGACTCAAAGTGATGTTAGATCACGATAAGCTATGAAAGGATTCGGAGGTTGTAGCTTGACAATGTAGTACTTCACCATTGGTTTACTAGTTTGGATGCGTGTAAGCCCGCCTCATAGTGTTTGGGGGCAATGAAGCATGTCTTGACTTTTAATTCCAAGCCAATCCACACAAAAGAAATTAGTTAGATGATGTTGTTGCCATCTTTTGGTTGCCCATGTTTTTCACAATGTTGCAAGAAAAATAAACTGGAGTTATCTAGGAAGCATAAGTATCCTAGATCATTGGCGGGGAACCAAGTAAGAGCCAAGATTTTGGCGATGACAAAAAATTAGTATGCTTGTATGTTGATAGTTCACACACTTTTGAATCACAATTTAATTATATAAAAATTTGATACTATTATACTCCAGAATCTTCTTCAAGTTTCTAAGATGCTTTATCAATTTCTATACAAGCTTATGAAACAATGGACAAGTACAGCCATAAATGCACACATGAAAAAATAATAGACATACATTAATTTTGAAGTAATGTGTCACTTTAGAACTATATTTATTGTAGCAAAATACTTTATTAAACATCTCAAACAAGGTTTAGAATTGTTCCAAAAAAAAAAAACCTTTAGAAGTACACACACAGACACAAAATTTGAACAACAAATTGTATATGTAATGATTAATATTACAAATCTGTGACAGCATGTAACTTATACATGAGCATGTTTATATTGTTAGTTTTGCTTATTATAACTCAAAATAATATTTAATAAGTTATAGTGAAAATATTAATAAAAGTAGCGTAAGTTTATTGACAAAATCAATTATGATAAGTGAAAATGTTTAGTATAAATATAAACAAGAAGTTAAATTTGCACAGGGATGTAAAAACAACGTTGTTTTGCGGTAAAACCATACTATACTACTGTTGATTCTACTAGGATCAGCTATTTACTGCCAGTAGTAATCAAGTTAAACCAATAGTACTAATTCTTTATACATAAAAGACTAGGGTTAGTGCAGTGCCGACGGGAAGCACCGCCACCGCTACATTCCGTACCGATCTAGGGTTAGTGCAGTGCTGATGGGAAACACCGCCACCGCTACTCTCTGCCATCACCGGCCACCGTCACCATGGCCGGCATCGGGAGCTCCTCGAGCCACAAGTGAAGGTAGGACCACCGATCTAATCTAACCTAGTGATCCACATCATCTATCAATGGTATCAGACATGCTAGGATCTATATTATTTTCGGTACAAAGAAATCATAGAGAAAGTTCCCCTATGAACCCTAGCCCTAAAAGAATAAGAGGGGCAAAAGAGCAAAGAAATCGCGCCGCCGCAAGGCCGCGCTAGTTCCTCTTGATCCGGATGGGCATCGGCATGCCGAGCCGTCCAAAAGAAGAACCAACCCCACACGGGGCAAAGGGAACCGCAGTCAAGCCATTCGACAACGACGCGCTTACCGCAAGAGAAAACGTGCTACCGGCGAAGGGGATGACCATGGCACCGCCGTAGAGTGCTCTGCCGTTGTCGATAACGAAGGGGAGCAGAGAGGGCAAAGTAGCCTCTCTTGCTGCCACGGGACAGTGGTGGATGGGTGAAAAGAAAGGAGGGGGAAACGAAAGGGAAGGGGCTCGCGGCGCTATGGCAGACCGAAATCGTCGCCGGCGGCCAACGCAGCCATAACCTGCCGCCTCTCGGGCGCCGTCGCGCGCGGTGGAGCAGAAGAGTGCTCAGCAACGCCTCTCTCTCTCTCTCTCTGGACAAAGAAGAAAAGAAGAGGGGAAGGAAAAGGGTAGCCGTGCCGCGGCGCGGTGGCTCTCCGTCGCCGCGGTCGGCGGCCAGGCCGGGGCGCAGCTCCTTGCTTTCGTTGTCAAGGGAGACAGACAGGAGGGGCGAGGCGAAAACAAAAATGGCTAGGGTTTCGGTCGGAGGATTGCCCTCTCCCGTTTTGACCTACCGAAAACGGCGCTCGACCGTACGATCCGATTGAATGGCTGAGATGCAAACCCTAGCTTGCGGCGGGCCAGTGGGCTGAAAGACAAGGGGGAGCTGATCAAGGCCGCCACCGCTCGCACTCAACGGGCCGTGGGCTGTGTCGCTCGCTCCCAGTGGGCAGCGTCAGCGTCACGCAGACGACAAATAACCGCCAGGCGCTCAATAGGCCGTGGGCCGCACAGAACAGTTTCAGTGTCTTTGTTTTTCTTTTTTTGTCCATTTTTTGGACAAATCTTATACAGTTTTTCTATTCAAAATTATTCAAAGAAATTTTTTGTTTAAAAAATAAAAAAGTAAAAGAAATACTTCTGAAAAGTAAAAAAGTTCATGAATTTTTTATTCATGTTTGTTTGCTGCAAATAAAAATAAAAGTGCTCTTTTAAAAGTGAATAGAACTAAGTAAAAGATTAAATTGTTGCTTCTCTAATGCAATTTTGAACCAACCGGTTAAAATTGCTTATAGAGTAAAAGAGTACATAATTGTTTCTCAATAGAATATTGTAAAGTTTCCGCTGCAAAGTAAAAGTTTTATCCTCAAATTAAGTTGGAACCAATGGGGAAATTTAATTGGAAGAACTGTTCTTATCAATATTTTTCCCCTGTGGGTGAAATCAGATTCAGATAGCTTCCGCTATGACAAAAGAAAGATATTTGTTTTAAAATTAAAATATGGCATTGTTATTTTCTCACCAGCGTTGATGATAACAGTGCTATAATTCTATGAGTCTTATGTTCAAAGCTTAGATCTCTGATAAATTTTGTATTATAGTGACCAATTTTCACAGAACAGATAAAGATCAAGAAAATGTTCTTGAACTAGAGAAATGTATATTTCTTGTTCCCGCTACAATAAAGTTGACGATGATGATCATTTCTTAGCAAAGTTGTTATATGCATTATTTATGAGTTATATGCATTATTTCCATTTCTGCCCAACGGTGACATGGAATTAATGTAGAAGGATGATGCCTTATTCTAATTCTGCCCAACGGTGACTTAGAATATAAAAGAAAGTTTTAAAAGTTTAATGTGCATATTTTTTTAACCAGACCAACATAGGGTTATTTTTTATGCTCATTATTGTTGGTTATTGGCTAATTTTTCTCGGACTAAAAGTTTTTCATGCTTTCATTCGTGAAAGCGAATGGCTGGGTACTTGTGACCCGAAAGATGACCAAGAAAGGTCATATCGCGAGGGAGTATGTTCTCTCTAAAGAATGGCTTCAAAAGAAAAGAGATAGATCATTGAGAGTCTTGGTTGATGAATGTCTTTCATGTACTCTCTATGAAGAAGATTTTTCAGTCAACATGATTTGAGATGAAACAAGCAATATGCGTGTTTAATTTGACCAACGTCGGATCAAGCATGTGTGTCAAAGAGCATTCAGATTTATTTCTGAATTTGATGATTGAATATGCAGTCAAAAGAGCCAATTTTGGCATTTATGTCCCTTACAGGGAATTACCCGCATAGCGGGAAAAAATGATTATGATAAAACCCGCATGGCGGGAAAAGTCTGGGAAAATACCTGCGTAACTGGGTAAAGTTGACATAGTATTATGTCAAAAAAAATCCTGTATGGCGGGAGAAATTTTGGCAAAGGACTTATCCTGCATGACAGGAGAAAGATATGTTGACTCATGTGCGTTTAATGTGTCCCACTCTGGGAGAAAAGTATGGAGTAGCTATTATGATTTCCTAGTATCGACCATACACCTTGTGTGTAAGGGTCATTAAGCACTCAATAAATCCAAAGAGAACAAAAGTTACAGACGAACCTAAAGATAAGAATGATATGCAAGTGTGACTTGCAAAAGTACTAATGATAAAGAACTCTGTTGAGTTTCTGAAATGGAATGAGGAAAAGTACTCCCATACCAGTTAATAGATAACTTCATTTCATATGAAGCAATCAGATAAATGCAGTAGATAATTGAAGTTTCCTCAATTCGCAAGAGTTATGAATGGTTTTTTGAAATTGTGGCAGAAAAGTTCTTACCACATTTCGGGGGGGGGGGGGGAGAAAGAAATATGAGGTAAATTAAGAATGATAAAACTCCCCTATACTTTAGATAATGTGATCCATTAATGAAGAATGTGATCGTCTGGGGGAGTATGACGGTCATAATACCCCTAAAGAAAAGAAATAGTTGTATTCCTAGGTCTATTATTGTTTTGAAATCAGACTAAGGAATACTAAGACGGTGCATAAAAATGCCATATAGAAGAAAGTTTTAACAGAATAAACCCAAATAATAAAGTTTAAAGATACCCAATTTTTAGTGAAGATGGAGTAATCTGGGGGAGCATGGTATGGAAATACCTAAGATTCGAATAGATTGTATCAGGGGGAGCATGTTGTATGACCTATACAACACCTGTTGTTAGCTCTATAAGGGAGGAATGAGTAAACATGGATCTTGTGACAAAGGTCCCTGTAAAACCTATTGCCTCTTGGAAGTGAAAGACTATAGAATTAATTTGCCTCTTGGCAATGACAGAGCAACAACAACCCCATATGAAAGAAGTGCCAGTACTTGAGGCACAGATGGTCTCAAGGAATGAGAAAATCAGATACTTTTGATTACTATAAAGTCTATGTTAGTGAAATCAAATGGAGGTTGATCCCACCTATTTATAGCGCTCAATCGAGCTTTGGGAAGTGTATGTTTGTCTAAATGATAAGAGACTATGTGAGATGAAATAAAATTGGTGAATCTCGATGATATTTGGGACTCATAGGTAAATTTCCAATGGAGCCAAAACAGTAGGTTGTAAAGGGTCTACAAGGTCAATGTGACTCCAAAGGAAATATGTAAAGGTGTAAAGCGTGACTTAAATCAAAAGATTTTGTGCAAAGAGAATGGATAGATTACAATGAGTGTTAGTGGCACATCATGATAGACATCATGGTCTGAGTTACATTAGATGAAGTAAATAAGACAAGGGATACTACTTCAAGAAGTTTTTTTATGGACTAGAGCAAGTCTCTAGACAGTAGCATTTAAAGTTAAAAGAATCATATGTTATTTTGGGTTAAAGAAAATGAGAGGACAATTGTATTCATGCAAAGTTATAGATTAGGAAATTCATTCTAATCCTATGCATGTGGACGACATTCTACTTGCTAGTGGTCATGTCAATCTACTGCAGGAGGATAAAATAAGTTCTTGTCCTCAAAGTTCTAAGGAATGTTCTCGGTAGAGTGTCTCTCGTTATAATTATCGAGATTCACCAAGAAAAGAATAAAAGGGGGTATTAGGAATGTTGCATGGACATGCTAAGAAAGGTCTCTAAAGTGTGCATGCGAGAAAAAACCTACGCATGTTCTTATAATCAAGGGTAATGGAACTTGAAACTGTGGTGTCCCAAAAGTTGATGAGAAAATATTGAAAACGGATATGGTGACATATGCTTCAGCTGTTGGAAGCTCAATATATTACCCTGACACGGTTCACGTATCCGGGTTGTTTTGGCAATGTCCAGTCCATATATAGATCGCTGGAATGAAAGTTATCGGCCTCATGCTGAAAGAAATAAGTGCTCTCAAAAGATTGTGAGTACAAAGACAGGACTTGTGAAATGTATAGCAAAATCCACAATTGTCGCTAACTTTCACACTAGGAGTTTTTCTGTGGAAAAGCTCTAAAGAATGAAACAATTATCATCAATGTGATGCAAAGATATGTTATAGCTTCATATGAGGCCGAGGGACAGGAAAAATGGTTAAGGAGACCTGTACCCGGAGTTGATAATGGTTGACAACAGCGATAACCATTTTAAGTTTTCCGCTCCTATGACAACGAGTCAAGTGTTGATGCCAAACACACTGACACAGATTTATGCGTTGTAAAGGAGAAAGTCCGGAATTATGTAGAAATGCTTGAAGCATAAAAGCAATAGACAAGTGTTTGCAGATCTACTTATTAAAGGCTTACCGCCCAGTGTGTTAGGAGAACACACAGTCGACATGGGCTTTATGGTATAGTCTAAGATTTTCAGACAATAAAGGTCCCAAGGTTAAAGAATTTGTTTCAAAACAGAGAGGTGCGTTGTGGCTGTCTGATTCTACCGGCAATTGAGCTGTTGATACGTCCATTTTGCATCATGCTTTTATATTGATATTTATTGCATTATGGGTTGTTATTACATGATATATCACAATACTTATGCATATTCTCTCTTATTTTACAAGGTTTACATGAAGAGGGAGAATGCCGGTAGCCGGGATTCTGGGCTAGAAAAGGAGCAAATATTGGAGACCTATTGTGCACAGCTCCAAAAGTCCTGAAACTCCACGAAAGTTATTTTTGGAATTAATAAAAAATACTGGCGAAATAATCTGCGTCAGGGGGCCCACACCCTGTCCATGAGGGTGGGGGCACCCCCCTAGGGCGCGCCCCTACCTCGTGGGCCCCCTGACAGCCCTCTGGTGGCCATCTTCTGCTATATGAAGTCTTTTACCCCGAAAAATCAGAAGCAAGCTTACGGGACGAAACTCCGCCGCCACGAGGCGGAACCAATCTAGGGCTCCGGCGGAGCTGTTTTGCCGGGGAAACTTCCCTCCAGGAGGGGAAATCATCACCATCGTCATCACCAACGATCCTCTCATCGAGAGGGGGTCAATCTCCATCAACATATTCACCAACACCATCTCCTCTCAAACCCTAGTTCATCTCTTGTATTCAATCTTTGTACCAAAACCTCAGATTGGTACCTGTGGGTTGCTAGTAGTGTTGATTACTCTTTGTACTTGATGCTAGTTAGTTTATTTGGTGGAAGATCACATGTTCAGATCCTCAATGCATATCAATACCCCTCTGAGTATGAACATGAATATGATTTGTGAGTAGTACATTTGTTCCTGAGGACATGGGAGACGTCTTGCTATAAGTAGTCATGTGAATTTGGTATTCGTTCGATATTTTGATGAGATGTATGTTGTCTATCCTCTAGTGGTGTTATGTGAACGTCGACTACATGACACTTCACCATTGTTTGGGCCTAGAGGAAGGCATTGTGAAGTAATGAGTAGATGATGGGTTGCTAGAGTGACAGAAGCTTAAACCCTAGTTTATGCGTTGCTTCGTAAGGGGCTGATTTGGATCCATATGTTTCATGCTAAGGTTAGGTTTACCTTAATACTTCTTTGGTAGTTGCGGATGCTTGCAATAGGGGTTAATCATAAGTGGGATGCTTGTCCAAGAAAGGGCAGTACCCAAGCACCGGTCCACCCACATATCAAATTATCAAAGTAACGAACGCGAATCATATGAGTGTGATGAAAACTAGCTTGATGATAATTCCCTTGTGTCCTCGGGAGCGCTTTTCTCAGATAAGAACTTGTCCACACTTGTCCTTTGCTACAAAAAGGATTGGGCCACCTTGCTGCACCTTATTTACTTTCATTGCTTGTTACCCGTTACAAATTATCTTATCACAAAACTATCTGCTACCTACAATTTCAGTGCTTGCAGAGAATACCTTACTGAAAACCGCTTGTCATTTCCTTGTGCTCCTCGTTGGGTTCGACACTCTTACTTATCGAAAGGACTACGATAGATCCCCTACACTTGTGGTTCATCAAGACTCTTTTCTGGCGCCGTTGCCGGGGAGTGAAGCGCCTTTGGTAAGTGGAACTTGGTAAGGAAAAATTTATATAGTGTGCTGAAATTTACTGTCACTTGTTACTATGGAAACTAATCCTTTGAGGGGCTTGTTCGGGGTATCTTCACCCCGACCAGTAGAGCAAAGAGTTGCTCCTCAACCTACTGAACCTACTGAAAATGTTTACTTTGAAATTCTTCGGGTATGGTAGAAAAACTGCTGGCTAATCCTTTTACAGGAGATGGAACATTACATCCCGACTTGCACCTAATCTATGTGGATGAAGTTTGTGGATTATTTAAGCTTGCAGGTATGCCTGAGGATGTTATTAAGAAGAAGGTTTTCCCTTTATCTTTGAAGGGAGACGCATTGACATGGTATAGGCTATGTGATGATCTGGGATCCTGGGACTATAAACGATTGAAATTGGAATTTCACCAGAAGATTTATCCTATGCATCTTGTTCATCGTGATCGTAATTATATATATAATTTTTGGCCTTGCGAAGGAGAAATCATTGCTCAAGCTTGGGGGAGGCTTAAGTCAATGCTATATTCATGCCCCAATCATGAGCTCTCAAGAGAAATGATTATTCAAAATTTTTATGCTCGACTTTCTCTCAACAATCGCACCATGCTTGATACTTCTTGTGCTGGGTCTTTTATGATGAAGACTGTTGAATTCAAGTGGGATTTATTGGAAAGAATTAAATGCAACACTGAAGATTGGGATTCCGACGATGGTAAGGAGTCAGGTATGACGCCTAAGTTTGATTGTGTTAAATCTTTTATCGGTACCAATGCTTTTCGTGGATTTAGCACTAAATATGGACTTGACTCTGAGATAGTAGCTTCTTTCTGTGAATCATTTGCGACTCATGTTGATCTCCCTAAGGAGAAGTAGTTTAAATATAATCCTCCCACTGAAGTAAAAGTAGTTGCACCTATTAAAGTTGAAGAAAATTCTATCACTTATAATGATCCTATTGTCCCTACTACTTATATTGAGAAACCTCCTTTCCCTGTTAGGATAAAAGATCATGCTAAAGCTTCAACTGTGGTTCGTAAGAGTAATACTAAAACAGCTACACCACCTAAGCAAATTAAAGTTGAACCTAATATTGCCGTGGTTAAGGATCTCTTGGCCGATAATATTGATGGGCATGTTATTTATTTCTGTGCTGAAGCTGCTAGAATTGCTAGACCCGATGCTAAGAAACATAGACCTGTAGTAGGCATGCCTGTTATTTCTGTTAAAATAGGAGATCATTGTTATCATGGCTTATCTGATATGGGTGCTAGTTCCAGTGCAATACCTTACTCCTTATATCAAGAAATTATGCATGATATTGCACCTGCTGAGGTAGAAGAGATTGATGTTACAATCAAGCTTGCCAATAGAGATACTATTGCATCAATTGGGATTGTTAGAGATGTTGAAGTCTTGTGTGGGAAAGTTAAATACCTGCTGATTTTCTTGTTCTTGGTTCCCCACGAGATAGCTTTTCTCCTATTATATTTGGTAGAACCTTCTTGAATACTGTTAATGCTAGAATTGATTGCAAAAAAGATGTTGTTACGATTGGTTTGGATGATATGACTCATGAGTTTAATTTTGCTAAATTTCGTAGACAACCCCATGATAAAGATTTGCCTAGTAAGGATGAAATTATTGGTCTTGCTTCTATTGTCGTACCTCCTAATGATTCTTTAGAACAATACTTGCTAGACCATGAAAATGATATGTTCATGAATGAAAGAAGGGAAATAGATGAAGTATTCTTTAAACAGGGACCCATTTTGGAACACAACTTACCTGTTGAAATCCTAGGGGATCCTCCCCCACCTAAGGGTGATCCCGTGTTTGAGCTTAAACCATTACCTGATACTCTTAAATATGCTTATCTTGATGAAAAGAAGATATATCCTGTTAATATTAGTGCTAACCTTTCATAGCAGGAAGAGGAAAGATTATTGAAAATTCTGAAGAAGCACTATGCTGCTATTTGATATACTCTTGATGATCTTAAGGGCATTAGTCCCACTTTATGTCACCACAAAATAAAATTAGAGGAAGACGCCAAACCAGTTATTGATCACCAATGACGGTTAAATCCTAAGATGAAGGAAGTGGTAAGAAAGGAAATACTAAAACTCCTTGAGGCAGGTATAATTTATCCCGTTGCTGATAGTAAGCGGGTAAGTCATGTCCATTGTCTCCCAAAGAAGGGAGGTGTTATGGTCGTTCCTAATCATAAAGATGAATTGATCCCGCAAAGAATTATTACAGGTTATAGGATTGTAATTGATTTCCGCAAATTAAATAAAGCTACTAAAAAGGATCATTACCCTTTACCTTTTATTGATCAAATGCTAGAAAGACTATCCAAACATACACATTTTTGCTTTCTAGATGGTTACTCTGGTTTCTCTCAAATACTGTGTCAGCGGAGGATCAAGAAAAGACTACTTTTACTTGCCCTTTTGGTACCTTTGCTTATAGACGTATGCCTTTTGGTTTATGTAATGCACCTGCTACTTTTTAAAGATGCATGATGGCTATATTCTCTGACTTTTGTGAAAAGATTTGTGAGGTATTCATGGATGATTTCTCCGTTTATGGATCCTCTTTTGATGATTGCTTGAGCAACCTTAAATGAGTTTTGCAGAGATGCGAAGATACTAGTCTTGTTTTGAATTGGGGGAAGTGCCACTTTATGGTTAATGAAGGCATTGTCTTGGGGCATAAAATTTCTGAAGGATGTATTGAAGTTGATAAAGCTAAAGTTGATGCCATTGAAAAGATGCCATGTCCCAAGGACATCAAAGGTATAAGAAGTTTCCTCGGTCATGCCGGTTTTTATAGGAGGTTCATTAAGGACTTTTCTAAAATTTCTAGGCCTCTGACTAATCTATTACAAAAAGATATTCCTTTTGCCTTCGATGATGATTGTGTAGAAGCATTTGAAATACTAAAGAAAGCTTTGATTTCTGCACCTATTGTTCAACCACCTGATTGGAATTTACCCTTTGAAATTATGTGTGATGCTAGTGATTATGTTGTAGGTGTTGTTCTAGGACAAAGAGTTGATAAGAAACTAAATGTTATTCAATATGCTAGTAAAACTCTAGACAGTACCTAGAGAAATTATGCTACTACTGAAAAAGAATTTTTAGAAGTTGTATTTGCTTGTGATAAGTTTAGACCTTATATTGTTGATTCTAAAGTAAATATTCACACTGATCATGCTGCTATTAAATATCTTATGGAAAAGAAAGATGCTAAACCAAGACTTATCAGATGGGTCCTCTTGCTACAAGAATTTTATTTACATATTATTGATAGAAAGGGAGCTGAGAACCCCATTGCAGACAACTTGTCTAGGTTAGAGAATATTCTTGATGACCCACTACATATTGATGATAGTTTTCCTGATGAACAATTAGCTGTCATAAATGCTTCTTGTACTGCTCCATGGTATGCTGATTATGCTAATTACATTGTTGCTAAATTCATACCACCTAGTTTTACATACCAGCAAAAGAAAAAGTTCTTCTATGATTTAAGGCATTACTTCTGGGATGATCCACATCTTTACAAAGAAGGAGTACATGGTGTTATTAGACGTTGTGTACCTGAGCATGAACATGAATAGATCCTATGCAAGTTTCACTTCGAGGCATATGGAGGACACCACGTTGGAGATAGAACTGCACATAAGGTATTGCAATCTGGTTTTTATTGGCCTACTCTCTTCAAAGATGCCCGTAAGTTTGTCTTGTCTTGTGATGAATGTCAAAGAATTGGTAATATTAGTAGATGTCAAGAAATTCCTATGAACTATTCTCTTGTTATTGAACCGTTGGATGTTTGGGGCTTCAATTATATGGGACCTTTTCCTGCCTCTAATGGGTATACATATATTTTAGTTGTTGTTGATTATGTTACTAAGTGGGTAGAAGCTATTCCAACTAGTAGTGCTGATCATAACACCTCTATTATAAGATGCTTAAAGAAGTTATTTTTCCGAGGTTTGGAGTCCCTAGATACTTAATGACTGATGGTGGTTCACATTTTATTCATGGCGCTTTTCATAAAATGCTTGCTAAGTATGATGTTAATCATAGAATTGCATGTCCTTACCACCCACGGTCTAGTGGACAAGTAGAGCTGAGTAACAGAGAGCTTAAATTAATTTTGCAAAAGACTGTTAATAGATCTAGAAAGAATTGGTCCAAGAAACTTGATGATGCATTATGGGATCATAGAAGTGTATATAAAAATCCTATGTGTATGTCTCCATATAAAATGGTTTACGGAAAAACATGTCATTAACCTCTTGAACTAGAACATAAGGCATATTGGGCTATTAAAGAGCTCAATTATGATTTCAAACTTGCCGGTGAGAAGAGGTTATTTGACATTAGCTCGCTTGACGAATGGAGAACCCAAGCTTATGAAAATGCTAAACTATTTAAGGAAAAGGTTAAAAGATGGCATGACAAAAGGATACAAAAGCGTGAGTTTAATGTAGGTGACTATGTGTTTCTTTTCAACTCTCGTTTAAGATTTTTTGCAGGAAAACTTCTTTCTAAATGGGAAGGCCCTTACGTTATTGAGGAAGTCTATCATTCTGGTGCCATAAAAATCAACAACTTTGAAGGCACAAATCCGAAGGTGGTGAACAGTCAAAGAATCAGACATTATATCTGAGGTAATCCAATAAATATTGAAACTAACGTTATTGAAACCGTAACCCCGAAGGTGGTGAATCGTTGCTCCTTGCAGATTTTCCAAAGCGACCACGTCTTGAGAACTTCTGAAATTTCTTGACGAGCAGTGCTAGTTCATGGCTCAGTTCTTCAGGATCACCAAGGCTGCTGGTAGAGTCCTCTTCCTCAGACTCAGAGACTGCCTTGGCCTTCAGAGCACGTGGTTTGCCATAGCTCAAACCATAGAGATCTCTCTTCTCAGCAAGCTGGAACTCATGAGTGTTTAGCCTCTCAAGGATATCAGCGGGATCAAGTGACTTGTAATCAACACACTCTTGAATCATCAGTGCTAGAGTGTTAAATGAAGAATCGAGCGATCTCAGCAATTTCTTCACCACCTCATGGTCGGTGATGTCAGTGACGCCAAGCTCTTGAAGCTCATTTGAGATAGCAGTAAGGCGATCGAAAGTTTGCTGAACATTTTCATTGTCGAGTCTTTTGAAGCGGTTGAAGAGATTGCGAAGAACGTCGACACGAGAGTCACGTTGAGTTGAGACTCCTTCGTTTACTTTGGAGAGCCTATCCCAGATAAGCTTAGCAGTTTCCAAAGCACTCACTCTACCATACTGCCCTTTACTCAGATGGCTACATATGATATTCTTCGCTTGAGAGTCGAGTTGCTTGAATCTCTTCACATCAGTAGCATTCAGGGAAGGTGTGACTGAGGGAACACCATTTCCACAACATACCAGGGATCGTTATCAATTGCCTCAAGATGCATTCACATCTTATTCTTCCAGTAGGGGTAGTCCGTGCCATCGAAGGTAGGACACCCAGCAGAGACCTTGATCATACCTGCGGTCGACATAACTAGAACTCCAGGTGGTTAAACCAAAATCACACAGAACAAGGGAGTACCTTGCTCTGATACCAATTGAAAGTGCGTTATATTGACTAGAGGGGGGGGGGGTGAATAGGTGATTTTTATGAAATCTTCACTGAGAAATTTGCTGGTGAGGAAATTCCTAAATAAAGAACTACTTGCAGCGGAATAAGTACTCAAAAGTAAACATAGCAGAACACATGCATAGTCATCATGATGAAATGAAGACAAGCAAAGAGTACATAAAGCATAACACAGGAATCACAAGATGAAGACAGATAGACTGAAGAAATTGAACTGATGAAGTCTTCAAACAGGTATGAACAAGCACACAACAACAGAGATGAGGAAATGAAAGAGTTGAAGAAATAGAACCAGTAAGCTCGGTGAAGACAATGATTTGGTAGACTAGTTCCAACTGTTGTCCCAGTTGTACATCTGGTTGGAGCGGCTGAGTATTTAAACTCGAGGACACCCAGTCCCGGACACACAGTCCTCACCGTATTCTCCTTGAGCTAAGGTCACATAGACCTCGCCCAATCACTCGTGGTAAGTCTTTAGGTGACTTCCGAACCTTCACAAACTCGGTCACTCAGCGTTTCACAATTCCTCTTGGATGCTCTAGACCTTGACGCCTGACCGTCTGGAAGAAGCACAGTCTTCAAAGGAAACAAGCATCGGATCCACGCAGGATCAATCTCTTCAGTGATGCTCAATCACTTTGGGGTTTGTAGGTTTGGGTTTGGGATTTCCTCACTTGATGATTTTCACTCAAAATGCTCGGAGGATGGGTTGCTCTCAAATGACAAGTGTCAGTTTCTCTCGGAGCAGCCAACCAACTAGTCGTTGTAGGGGGCGTCTAGGGAGCAGCCCGACATGATAAGACGTAAATGCCCTTCAATGATATGACCGTTAGGTGGGTAGATATTTTGGGACAGCTGGCGCGTAGCACAGCAACAGTCGGAATATTTGACTCTCAAATACCTCAGGGCTATCATGTTCCTCACTTTGTAGGCAATTCGCACTGGCGAATTCCTAACTCCTCAGTCAGAACGAAATCCTCAGAGACCAGAAGAACTTCGTCTCTGTCACTGAAGAATATGACTGAACTGTGTGAGATTTCCAATGGCTTCACTCGAAAAGATTGGTAGGTGTAGGATTTTGAGTTGAGCATCACTTGGAAATTTTTCCTTAGTATTTCCTCGACCCCCTTTAACAGTACGGTGTTTCCTATGACTCAAGAAAGAGAAAATGAAACTATGAAATACAGAGTCTTCAAGCTTCATGTTCCTCGAATGATTGCCAAGTCTTCAAGGCCATACCAATTTCTTCACTTTCAAAGTCTTTAGAAAGTCTTCAGAAATCCAAAGTCTTCGGTTGAAGAACTTCATTTTTAGGGGTCGACTTTCTCTGTAAATACCAAACTCCTCATAAACTTATAGACCTGTGTACACTCACAAACGCATCAGTCTCTTAACCTGTAAGTCTTCAATACAACAAAATCACTAAGGGGCACTAGATGCACTTACAATCTCCACCTTTTTGGTGATTGATGACAATATAGGTTAAGTTTTCAACGGGGATAATCATATGAAGTGTAAATACTGATATTGAGGAATTTGATTGCAAGATATAGAAGAACTCCCCATGAAGATGTGCATAGTGAAGAATTTGCTTTTGAAGCAATGCACACTTGAAGAGTATAATCATGGAGATCTCCCCCTATATCTTGTAGTTCATACACGCATTTGACATATAACATGAAGAATTTGAAATGCATAATGAAATATGGTGACTGATGTAATTTAGCATACGTGCGTTAACATTAATGAGGAATAAGCATGCAGAAGAATCACAACAAAAGTATCAGACCACCATAGAGTTTAAGATTACAACTCGATCCAGCAAAGTCATCAGAAGAACGAGAGTTGTAACTTAGAAAAAAAACCGCCCATATAGAGTAGACCCGCTTGAAGACTAACTCAAATTTCTCCCCCTTTGTCATCGAATGACTAAAAGGGTTGAAAATGAGGACTAACGCTCCTGAGGAATATCATGAAGATGGAGGAGCGCCAGCGTTGGTGGGGTCTTGAGTCGATGAAGGGCCTGCAGCAGTGTCGTTCAAGTCTTCGAACTCGTCCGTTTTGCGGGATGAGGAATATGAACTTGCGACCAATGGAGGAACCTTGACCTTCTTGAGCTTCTTCGGTGGAGGAGAGGACCAGTCAAAGTCTTCTTTGAAGCCCATTTGCTTCAGATCTTCTTCACCATACAGATGTGACAGAATAGCCCAGGTGCGATCAAACACTTCATGGAGGTAGTAATGGTTTTTCTTCACTGCATTATGTGTAGAGGTCATGTTGTGAAGAATAGAGCCAAACTGACGCTTAACCCATTTGTGGTTCCGATCGACCTTCTGGTGAAGACTTAGAAGCAGCTCACGGTCAGTCATCACACGAGGAGCAGTAGCTTGAGGACTTGACTTTGGAGCATTTGCAGCAGAATCATGTGTGGCAGAGTCATCATTGGTGGAGTAAGATGCAGCTATGCGGAACTGACCATCCAATGGACGAGTGCCTTCATCGATAATAGCAGGTACCTTGCCCTTTCCTACAGGTGAGGAATATGTCCGTTTGAGGACTTCAATTGGGGGCAAGAAGCTGCCATGGTTAAGATTGCCAGCCTTGTAGTTGAGTGAAGACCTTGATCTGAGGAATCTCATGATCCATGGAGCATAAGGCTTCAGCTCAAACGGTGAAAGTGCAACATTCGCTAGAGTCCTCATGAAGAAATCATGGTAATTTTTAGGGATGCCATGCATGATGTTGAAGAGCATATTCTTCATCATCCCCACAATTTCTTCATCAGCGGAGTCATGACCTTTGATTGGACTGATAGTCTTCGTCAGAATGCAATAAATGGTCCTTGGCACATACAGCAAATCCTTCACGAGGAAATTGGTCCTTTGGGCTTGTCCAGGCTTCAGCGACTTCATGAGCACTTGCATATAGTGGTCAGTGAGTTCATGCTCATCATACAAACAACGAGCACCTTCTGGTGGAGGACTGATTGGCAAGGCACGAAGCAATTTAGAGGCTGGTGCCTTGTAATGAGTGTTTTCGGTCATCTAGTACAACACCCAGGAGTTGATGTCATGTGCTTCACCAGTGATATGCAGCATCACATAGAATTGAAGAATTAGCTCTTCATTCCAGTCAACTATGTCAGTGCAGAAATTAAGCAGACCTGCATCGTGAAGCAAACTGAGGACCGGCGTGAAGCAAGGCATGGATTCCATGTCCACGTGAGGAATGTGCTCGTGGTCGAAGACTTTGTCCTTGTCGAAGAGAACTGAGGAATAGAAGTTGGCTTGGCTAGCAGTCCAGAAGTGCTTCCTTCTAAGACGAGCATTGTCATACAGATTGAATTCAGTGAAGAATACACGCTCGCCGAAGAAATCATCAGCCTTGAATTTTGGCTTCTTGGAGAAGGGATCCTTTGGCTTGGGTTGAGGGGTGTCAGTTATCTACATAGCCACCTCAGGAATCGCAATCTCAGGTTCCTCATGCTGAGGAATTTCAGGTTCTTTTGTGGATGCAGCCTGGGTCATCAATCCTTCATTCACATTTTCTTCAGCACTAGTGGCTGGAATTTCTTCATGGACAGATGGGGTTGCACTAGGTTCATCAGATCCCATTTGTACTTCAGTAGCGGCTGGGGACTGAGGAACAACTTGGAGAGGAGTGAACAACGGAGAATTGGGGTGCTGACTTTCCCAAAAGTCATCTTTCAGTACGGGTGTGGTACAGCCGATGTCCACATCCTCATCTTCAATTTCTTCATCCAACTGCTCTGTCGAAGCAACAGAAGGAGTTTCTTCATCGGATTCCTCGGGAATCTCATAATCTTCACCAAATGGAACTAGGTCCTTTGATGGCATGAAGGAGACATGAACGACATCAATAGGATTTTTAGCTGAACTTATCAAAGGCTTCATTTTCTTCGGAGCTGAAGAATCTGATGAAGCTGATGCCTTCCTCTTTTTCATTGCTGCACGCTCTGCAGCCTTGGTCTTCTTCACATCTAATGCAGATGGAAGGATCGGAGCTGGTGTTGGCGCAGAAGGTGCAGAGGACTTTGGTTCATTTTCTTCAGGCGCAACTGTTTCATTTTCCCTGACTTCTTCATTTTCTTCAGGCGCACCACTAGTGGATGCACTGGCAATTTCTTCAGTGGCTAGAATGGAGTCATCAGCCCTGTTACTCTCATTTCCTTCAGCAGCCTAACTGTCATCAGCGGTGCTCGCATGTTCTTCAGTAGGCTGAGCAGAGGCTTCAGCCTGAGGAATTTCAACGTGCACCGGAGCAGTGGCAGTTGAAGTGAAAGTTTTCGTCAAATTGACGAACCGAACCTTTGCTCCCTTCCAATCAGCATAGTACCGATTGAAATCATCACTCAGTTGCTTGATTTCAGCTTGTAGAGCAACGAGTTGTTCAGGGGTAAGAGTGAGGACATTGTCCTTGAGGTAGCGCTGTTTCTTGTACTGCGCTTTCTTCAGTTGTTTGCCTTGTTCATATTTCCACTTCTCTTCCTCAATGAGGTGAGTCAAAACATGACTTTGACCAGGAGTGAGGTTCATCTTCGGCAGAGGCGTGTTAGGGTCCTTGTGCCATAAGTCAATGAAATCGAGAATCAACTTGGGATCCAGAAGTAGTGGCACATTGCTGCCTTTGGCTCTAGCGGCCCTAGCTTGCCTATCTCTGATGATTTTGGCAAGTTCTTCATCATCAGCCTCATCTTCATCAGAGGGGATTTGGAAGGCAACCTGCTTCTTGTGAGGACTTGGTCGAAGGCCTCGTCCAGCAGTGGCCTTTTTCTTCAGCAGAGAGATGCCAGTTGTCCTTTGGCACGTGGCGAGATGCACAGGTGCCTAAGATTTGGTCGGAGCAGCTGAAGACTTTGTTGGAGGAACTGAGGACTTTGGAGGAGGAGGAGCAGACTGAGGAATTTGCCATGAGGGCTTTGATGATACTGGTCTTGAGGGCATTGAAGGAGAAGCACTTGACTTGTGGGCAGGCTTATTTGGCATTGCCTTCCTAGGCTTACTACCAGAGGCCTCAGCAGTGGTAGCAGCAGCTGCAGAATCTTCATTGAATTTCCTCACTGCTTCCTTTGCTTGTTTAGTCAGTTTGGCCTGGCGCCTTGCCCATTCATCAGCATAGTCCTCACCACGCTTGAGGCTGGTGGGATCTGCCAGTTGGCCAGGTCTCAATGGAGGTCTTGAGCATGGAGGGTTGAGCGTGAATTTCTTCATGTACTTGGGAGTAAGATACCTGTACTCCATCCATTCTCGTGCCCATCTCCTCTCAATCCGTTGTATGCGCACCTTGCGCTGATTCTTGTCCTCCTTGCCAAACTTGGCCTCATCAGGAGTGCAGTATCCAGCATAAATGTCCTTAGGGATTTCAAACGCAGTATTGACCTCAGGCCTCTTTCCTCCCTTATGTGGCTTCTTACCATCAGCCATTTTCTTCAGCTGAGGATGAACAACTGAAGTTTCTGAAGAGGTATGCAACTTTTCTTCAAGGAACGCTGCAAATGAGTTAAGTTGATGAGAACCTAGTGATTTAGCAGCGGACATGTGTACCTATGAACAGAGTATAGTTGCGAGGAATTTGGAGAGGTCATATGTGTTCTCAGAAGATTTTCAAAAAGAATAGGTTTGAGGAATTTGACCAGATGAGTCTTGAAGAATCTCGCTAAGCGTTCTTTATCTTAGGTTCCAAAGTTGTACAGATTTGAAAATCCACACAATTGAGGAATCTTGAAGAAAATCATTGCTTAGATAAACGAATCAAGAACATATAACATGTGAGGTGTTTTAGTGTGTGAAGATTTGAAGAATAAACACCTTTGAAGATTTTTCAAGAAAAACAATGAATCAAAGTGGGCAATAAAAGTGACTTTTAATTACCCGAAGTGAAGAACACGACGAACTGGGATGTGTTGAGGTGAAGTTTGTCCGTTCAGATCTTCCCGCCCTAACTCGGCAGAGGAAGACAGCTACGGCGGCGGCGGAGTGAAGAAATCCGCAACCGGTGCGAGTACGATGGCGACGAGGTCGAGGCAGTGAAGCTCTTCCTCACCAGCAATGATGAAGTAGCGGTGGCACTAGGGTTTGGGAAGCTCGAGTGGGAGTGAGATCGAGCGGAGTAAAAGTGAAGTGAGGAAGAGGCAGGGGTATTTATAGCGGCAGTGAAAAACTATGCGCCCGAAGATTTCGGACGAACGTGCCCCTGACCCTTCTCATTCATGTGACATGTGTCACCCATGTACTGTGAGGTGGCGATCTTGTAGGATCATGGGTGAATAGATAAGTATTATCGAGGAATGTGGAACGGATTGAGCGGCAAAGCCGAAAATTCAGATAAGATTGTTTTAAGTTTCCGTTCGCAATTTCTTTAGCTGTCAAGGACACAGTGAAGATTTTGAACGAGTATCAAATTAGAACGCACATGAAGAATTTGTGAATAGACTGGGTTGAGTTGAGCATAGAGGGGGAAGGGTCCGATCACATTCACTTAGCAGAAGAAATCAATCTTGAAGAATTAGCAATAAGTGAATGCTGTAGAGGACATAAAACTCATATATATATATATGTTCAAATGAAGAACAACACCGGCAAAGGTGAAGACAATGCAAGGTTGAAGACTTTGAAAAACTGAGGAATTTCAAAACTGAGGAAAAACTCAAAAATTGAAGATTTTCAACCTTCTATGGTGGCGTAACCCACCGTATAAGAAAGTTGACTTCAGACACCGCATATAATTGTCGTAGGGTTCTGAGAGTCAAATTCTTTGTTAATTTCTTCACACTTAGAGTGTTAGTCTTCATTAATTGAAGAAAAACATTACTTCGTGTGTTGCGCATCTAAGTCATCAAGTCAGTATAAGTGTTAGGATGAGTGTCCATTTCAGAGAACATTCGAAGATTCTAGGATATTTAGCTCACACCGCAACTTGCTAAATCTCTTCTCATCCAACGGCTTAGTGAATATATCGGCCAGCTGATCTTCAGTATTTGCATAGTCGATGGAGATATCACCCTTCAACACATGGTCACGAAGAAAATGATGACGAATTTGGATGTGCTTTGTCTTCGAGTGTTGAACTGGGTTATGAGCAATCTTGATAGCGCTCTCATTGTCGCAGTAGAGAGGCACATTCTTCACGTTGATGCCATAGTCCTCGAGTGTTTGCTTCATCCATAGTAATTGAGCACAGCATGATCCAGCAGTAATGTACTCAGCTTCTGCAGTGGAAAGTGATACACAGTTCTGTTTCTTCGAGGACCAACAGACCAAAGATCATTTGAGGAAATGGCATGTGCCTGACATTGACTTGCGGTCCACGCGATCGCCAGCATAGTCAGAGTCTGAATATCCAATGAGATCAAATGAAGAGCCCTTGGGATACCATAATCCAAGTGTTGGTGTGTGATCTAGATATCGAAGAATATGCTTCACAGCCTTATGGTGTGATTCCTTTGGTGTAGCTTGAAATCGGGCACACATGCAAACACTAAGCATAATATCTGGCCTAGATGCACATAGGTACAATAAAGACCCAATCATGGAGCGGTATACCTTTTGATCGAAGTCTTGACCATTTTCATCAGTGCATAGATGGCCATTAGTGGGCATTGGAATTTTGACCCCTTTGCAGTCTTGCATGCCGAATTTCCTCAATACCTCTTTGAGGTATTTCTCCTAAGATATGAACATGCCATTTCGCTGTTGATGAATTTGAAGACCTAAAAAGAATTTCAATTCTCCCATCATAGACATTTGATATTCTTCACTCATCATATAGGCAAATTCATCACTATAACGTTGGTCAGTATTTCCAAAGATAATATCATCAACATATATTTGGCACACAAACAATTCATCATCATAAGATTTTGTGAAAAGAGTTGGGTCGAGTGAACCGGGTTTGAATCCTTTCTTCATGATGAATTCCTTCAAAGTATCATACCATGCCTGAGGGGCTTGCTTGAGGCCATATAGGGCCTTGTTGAGTCTGGAGACTTTGTCGGGATTCTTTGGATCTTCAAAACCTGGGGGTTGAGCAACATATACTTCTTCCTCAAGCTTACCATTGAGGAATGCACTTTTCACATCCATTTGTTGTAAGATGATATCATGATGGTTAGCATAAGCAAGTAATATGCGAATAGCCTCAAGTCTAGCAACAGGTGCAAAAGTTTCATCGAAATCAATTCCCTCAACCTGTGTGTAGCCTTGAGCTACAAGACGTGCCTTATTCCTCACAACAAGGCCATTTTCATCTTGCTTGTTGCGGTAGATCCATTTTGTGCCAATGATGTTGTGCTTGCGAGGATCTGGACGTTTAACCAGTTCCCAGACGTTGTTGGGCTCGAACTGATGTAATTCTTCTTGCATAGCCTGAATCCACTCAAGCTCCAGAAATGCTTCATCTACCTTAGTGGACTCTGAGATAGAGACAAAAGCAAAATGCCCACAAAAGTTAGATAAATGTGAAGATTTTGAGCGTGTGAGAGGACCTGGTGCTTCAATGTCATCAATGATCTTCTCAATTTGCACTTCGTTAGCAACGCGAGGATGAGTGGGTTTTCTTCGAGGAATTTGATCAGCATTCCCTTCAGGAGTATTTTCTTCAGCACCATTTTCTTCAGGTGCACCAGCCGGTGATCATCACGATCAGGAATGAATTCTTTAGCAGATTCTTTGGTAGGAATGACATCCTCAATAGCCTTGAGTTTTATAGAATCCTCAGGTGCTGGTTCATCTATCACAGAAGGTAGGTGCTCTTTTTGTGAGCCATTAGTTTCATCGAACCGCACATCTACAGTTTCAAAAACTTTGTGAAGAACGCTGTTGAAGACTCTGTAGGTGTGCGAGTCCTTTCCATAACCAAGCATAAAACCTTCATGTGCTTTCAGTGAGAATTTGGAAGTGTGATGAGGATCTCTAATCCAACATTTAGCACCGAAGACTATGAAATAACTCACATTTGGCTTTTTATCAGTGAGGAGTTCATACGCAGTTTTCTTGAAGAATTTGTGAAGATATACCTGTTGATGACGTGACACGCAGTATCAATTGCCTCAATCCAGAAGCGACGAGGCGTCTTGTATTCATCAAGCATAGTGCGAGCCATTTCAGCGAGGGTTCTGTTCTTGCGCTCCACGACGCCATTCTGCTGAGGAGTGTAAGGAGCAGATAACTCATGAGTAATACCAAGTTCATCAAGATAGCCATCTAAATCGGAATTCTTGAACTCGGTCCCATTGTCAGTTCTGATGTGCTTGATCTTCACACCAAATTTGGTTGAAGCCCTCGAGGAAAATCGCTTGAAGACTTCCTGCACTTCATGTTTGTAAGTGACAATGTGCACCCATGTGTAACGAGAATAATCATCAACAATAACAAATCCATATTGAGATGCATCATTCAGAATTGCAGAATAATGATTAGGACCAAAGAGATCCATGTGAAGCAATTCAAATGGTCGAGTGGTGGTCATGACAGTCTTCACTGGATGCTTGGCCTTTGTCATCTTTCCAGCTTCACAATCTCTGCATAAGTGATCCTTGAGGAATTTGACATTCTCGATGCCAATGACGTGCTTCTTCTTCGCAAGCGTGTGCAAATTCCTCATGCCAGCATGACCAAGTCGTCGATGCCAAAGCTAGCCTTCTGAAGCTTTTGCAAGTAAGCACACGGCTGGTTGCGGTCCTGTAGAGAAATCAACAATATACAAATCTCCTCTCCTAAAGCCTTCGAAGACTTTGGAATGGTCAGCTTCCATGATCACAACACAACGATATCTTCCAAATACAACAACCATATCAAGATCACAAAGCATTGAGACAGACATAAGGTTGTATCCTAAGGACTCGACAAGCATGACTTTGTCCCTGTGTCGATCCTTTGAGATCGCAACCTTACCTAGACCCAATACCTCACTTTTGCCTTTGTCAGCGAAGATGATATGCTTCAGGTGTGATGGTGATAAAGGAGCATCCATCAATAGATTCTTGTCACCAGTCATGTGATTCGTACATCCACTATCGAGGACCCACTCATTCGCTTTGGGTTGATCATCCTTGGCACCCTTTGCCATGAAGCAATAGGTGGGAGCATAGTCATCATTGCCTTCATCACCATTGTTGGTGTTGCCATTTTCTTCAGAGTTGAAGATAGACTTGCTGATGAATGCGGTAGCAAGAGCTAGGCTTGCCACACCAGACTCGGACTCCTCGGATGCCTCCTCTTCCTCATGATCCTTAGATTCAGCCTCAGAATCCATTTCCTTGCCAATGAATGCCCGAGCCTTCTTGGAGCTGCTCTTTTTGTGAGATGAAGACTTTGAGGATTTTGATGATGAAGACTTTGAAGATTTCTTCTTCTTCTTGGCATCATCAGAACTATAATCCTTGTATTTCTTCTTCTTTAATTCCTTGTCCCACTGAGGACAATCCTGAATGTAATGACCAGGTTTCTTGCATTTGTGGCACAGCCTTTTCTTGTAGTCACTAGATGAAGAATCGTTGCTCCTTGAAGATTTTCCAAAGCGACCATGTCTTGAGAACTTCTGCAATTTCTTCACGAGCAGTGCTAGTTCCTGGATCAGTTCTTCAGGATCACCAAGGCTGCTGGTAGAGT
The DNA here is from genome assembly GCF_018294505.1 of Triticum aestivum. NCBI lineage: Eukaryota > Viridiplantae > Streptophyta > Magnoliopsida > Poales > Poaceae > Triticum > Triticum aestivum. The sequence continues at coordinate 709,812,591 of NC_057807.1, forward strand.
CCTCTTCCTCAGACTCAAAGACTGCCTTGTCCTTCATAGCACGTGGTTTGCCATAGCTCGAACCATAGAGATCTCTCTTCTCAGCAAGCTGGAACTCATGAGTATTTAGCCTCTTGAGTATATCAGCGGGATCAAGTGACTTGTAATCAGCACGCTCTTGAATCATCAGTGCCAGAGTGTCAAATGAAGAATTGAGCGATCTCAGCAATTTCTTCACCACCTCATGGTCGGTGATGTCAGTGGCGCCAAGCGCTTGAAGCTAATTTGAGATATCAGTGAGGCGATCGAAGGTTTGCTGAACATTCTCATTGTCGAGTCTTTTGAAGCGGTTGAAGAGATTGTGAAGAACGTCGACACGAGAGTCACGTTGAGTTGAGACTCCTTCGTTTACTTTGGAGAGCCTATCCCAGATAAGCTTAGCAGTTTCCAAAGCACTCACTCTACCATACTGCCCTTTACTCAGATGGCCACATATGATATTCTTTGCTTGAGAGTCGAGTTGCTTGAATCTCTTCACATCAGCAGCATTCAGGGAAGGTGTGACTGAGGGAACACCATTTTCCACAACATACCAGAGATCGTTATCAATTGCGTCAAGATGCATTCGCATCTTATTCTTCCAGTAGGGGTAGTCCATGCCATCGAAGGTAGGACACCCAGCAGAGACCTGCGGCCGACATAACTAGAACTCTAGGTGGTTAAACCAAAATCACACAGAACAAGGGAGTACCTTGCTCTAATACCAATTGAAAGTGCGTTATATCGACTAGAGGGGGCGGTGAATAGGCGATTTTTATGAAATCTTCACTTAGGAATTTGCTGGTGAGGAAATTCCTAAATGAAGAACTACTTGCAGCAGAATAAGTACTCAAAAGTAAACATAGCAGAACACACGCATAGTCATCATGATGAAATGAAGACAAGCAAAGAGTACAGAAAGTGTAACACAGGAATCACAAGATGAAGACAGACAGACTAAAGAAATTGAACTGAGGAATTGAGAAAGTCTTCAGTCAAAAGTCTTCAAACAGATATGAACAAGCACACAACAACAGATATGAGGAAATGAAAGATTTGAAGAAATAGAACCAGTAAGCTCGGTGAAGACAATGATTTGGTAGACCAGTTCCAACTGTTGTCTCAGTTATACAACTGGTTGGAGCGGCTGAGTATTTAAACTCCAGGACACCCAGTCCCGGACACACAGTCCTCACCATATTCTCCTTGAGCTAAGGTCACACAGATCTCGCCCAATCACTCGTGGTAAGTCTTCAGGTGACTTCCGAACCTTCACAAACTCGGTCACTTGGCGATCCACAATTCCTCTTGGATGCTCTAGACCTTGACGCCCGACAGTCTGGAAGAAGCACAGTCTTCAAAGGAAACAAGCATCGGATCCACGCAGGATCAATCTCTTCAGTGATGCTCAATCACTTTGCGGTTTGTAGGTTTGGGTTTGGGATTTCCTCACTTGATGATTTTCACTCAAAATCCTCAGAGGATGGGTTGCTCTCAAATGACAAGTGTCAGTTTCTCTCGGAGCAGCCAACCAACTAGTGGTTGTAGGGGGCGGCTATTTGTAGCCTAGGGAGCAGCCGGCATGATAAGACATAAATGCCCTTCAATGATATGATCGTTAGGTGGGTAGATATTTTGGGACAACTGGCGCGTAGCACAGCAACGGTCAGAATATTTGACTCTCAAATACCTCAGGGCTATCATGTTCCTCACTTTGTAGGAAATTCGCACTGGCAAATTCCTAACTCCTCAGTCAGAACAAATTCCTCAGAGACTAGAAGAACTTCATCTCTGTCACTGAAGAATATGACTGAACTGTGTGAGATTTCCAATGGCTTCACTCGAAAGGATTGGTAGGTGTAGGATTTTGAGTTGAGCATCACTTGGAAATTTTTCCTTAGTATTTCCTCGACCCCCTTTAACAGTACGGTGTTTCCTATGACTCAAGAAAGAGAAAATGAAACTATGAAATACAGAGTCTTCAAGCTTCATGTTCCTCGGATGATTGCCAAGTCTTCAAGGCCACACCAATTTCTTCACTTTCAAAGTCTTCAGAAAGTCTTCAGAAATCCAAAGTCTTCGGTTGAAGAACTTCATTTTTAGGGGTCGACTTTCTCTGTAAATACCAAACTCCTCATAGACTTATAGACCTGTGTACACTCACAAACGCATTAGTCTCTTAACCTATAAGTCTTCAATACATCAAAATCACTAAGGGGCACTAGATGCACTTACAATTGGGGATACCATCTTCAAGCTTCAGGAGAAAATCGTGCACCTCCAAGCCCAGATCTACGACCTGCAAAACCAAAACTGTGAGTACGAATATAGATTCAAGAGGATGAGTTTGGTTGCAGATTTGAGGATCCCGGAGACTCGATCATCTTTCTATGATGGGGAGCCTATGCCTTGGAAGATGGATGACAAGCCTACATCATCAACAACTCCACCCTCTTCACCAGCAAAGGAGACATAATCACAAGGGTATGGGCACTCCCCTTGGCAACTGCCAAGCTTGGGGGAGGTGCCCCGATATCGTATCACCATCACACTTCTATCTTTACCGTCTTACTTAGTTCGATCCTTTTAGTAATATCTCGATCTAGTAGAATAAAGCTTATGATCCCTTTATGATCCCTTTATGTAATCGAGTCCGTCAGCTATATATAATAAAGATTAGTGTTGAGTCAAGGGCTTTGCTGTTTTGCCATGATCTAGAAATAATAACAAGAAATAAAGAGATCATATTGATCTTATGGAGAGTAATGACTTCACATATAAAGAGTATGATGAATAAAAGTTGTTGAGAGTTGGCAAACATAGTTTTGGTCATCTTTGCAATTAATAGGAAGTAATAAAGAAAGGGAGGTTCTCACATACAAATATACTATCTTGGACATGTTTATGATTGTGAGCACTCATTAAAATATGACATGCTAAAAGAGTTGATCTTGGACAAGGAAGACAACGTAATGGGTTATGTTCTCTTATATCCGAGATAAAGTATATTGTCACGGATCATCCAACATGTTGAGCTTGCCTTTCCCTCTCATGCTAGCCAAATTCCTTACACTAAGTAGAAATTACTTGTGCTTCCGAAATACTCTTAAACCAGTTTTGCCATGCGAGTCCACCATATCTACCTATGGATTGAGTAAGATCCTTCAAGTAAGTTGTCAGTTTGTATGCAATACAATTTGCTCTGTAAATATGTATGACTTATTAGTGTGGAGAAAATAAGCTTTATACGATCTTGTGATATGGAAGTAATAAAAGCGACGGACTACATAATAAAGGTCTTTATCACAAGTGGCAATAAAAAGTGACGTTCTTTTGCATTAAGATTTCGTGCGTCCAACCATAAAAGCACATGACAACCTCTGCTTCCCTTTGCGAAGGGCCTATCTTTAATTTGTTCCTTATACTTTATGCAAGAGTCATGGTGATCTTCACCTTTCCTTTTTATATTTTATCCTTTGGCAAGCACCCCGTGTTGGAAAGATCCTGATATATATATCCAATTGGATGTAAGTTAGCATGAACTATTATTGTTGACATTACCCTTGAGGTAAAAGGTTGGGAGGCAACACCATAAGCCCCTATATTTCTCTGTGTCCGATTAAAACTCCATACCCATAAGTATTGTGTGAGTGTTAGCAATTGTGAAAGACTAAATGATGGTTGAGTATGTGGACTTGCTGAAAAGCTCTCATATTGACTCTTTCCAACGTTATGATAAATTGCAATTGCTTCAATGACCAAGATTATAGTTGTTAGTTTTCAACGAAGTTTTTGATTCATACTGGATATTGTGGATAGATTGTTACTTGAGCATAAGAAATCATATGACAAAAGATATTTATGTTGCTATTATAAGAATGATCATGATGCCCTCATGTCCGTATTTTATTTTTATCGACACCTATATCTCTAAACATGTGGACATATTTTTTGATATCGGCTTCTGCTTGAGGACAAGCGAGGTCTAAGCTTGGGGGAGTTGATACGTCCATTTTGCATCATGCTTTTATATTGATATTTATTGCATTATGGACTGTTATCACATGATATATCACAATACTTATGCCTATTCTCTCTTATTTTACAAGGTTTACATGAAGAGGGAGAATGCCGGCAGCCGGGATTCTGGGCTAGAAAAGGAGCAAATATTGGAGACCTATTCTGCACAGCTCCAAAAGTCCTGAAACTCCACGAAAGTTATTTTTGGAATTAATAAAAAATAATGGTGAAAAAATCAGTGTTAGGGGGCCCACACATTGTCCATGAGGGTGGGGGCGCGCCCCCTGCCTTGTTGGCCCCCTGACAGCCCTCCGATGGTCATCTTCTGCTATATGAAGTCTTTTACCCCGAAAAAAATCAGAAGCAAGCTTACGGGACGAAACTCCGCCGCCACGAGGCGGAACCAATCTAGGGCTCCGGTGGAGCTGTTCTACCGGGGAAACTTCCCTCCAGGAGGGGGAAATCATCACCATCGTAATCACCAACGATCCTCTCATTGGGAGGGGGTCAATCTCCATCAACATCTTCACCAGCACCATCTCCTCTCAAACGCTAGTTCATCTCTTGTATCCAATCTTTGTACCAAAACCTCAGGTTGGTACATGTGGGTTGCTAGTAGTGTTGATTACTCTTTGTACTTGATGCTAGTTGGTTTATTTGGTGGAAGATCACATGCTCATATCCTCAATGCATATCAATACCCCTCTGATTATGAACATGAATATGATTTGTGATTAGTACGTTTGTTCCTGAGGACATGGGAGAATTCTTGCTATAAGTAGTCATGTGAATTTGGTATTCGTTCGATATTTTGATGAGATGTATGTTGTCTATCCTCTAGTGGTGTTATGTGAACATCGACTACATGACACTTCACCATTGTTTGGGCCTAGAGGAAGGCATTGGGAAGTAATAAGTAGATGATGGGTTGCTAGAGTGACAGAAGCTTAAACCCTAGTTTATGTGTTGCTTCGTAAGGGGCTGATTTGGATCCATATGTTTCATGCTATGGTTAGGTTTACCTTAATACTTCTTTTGTAGTTGCGGATGCTTGCAATAGGGGTTAATCATAAGTGGGATGCTTGTCCAATAAAGGGCAGTACCCAAGAACTGATCCACCCACATATCAAATTATCAAAGTAACGAACGCGAATCATATGAGTGTGATGAAAACTAGCTTGACAATAATTCCCATGTGTCCTCGGGAGCGCTTTTCTCATATAAGAACTTGTCCAGGCTTGTCCTTTGCTACAAAAAGGATTGGGCCACCTTGCCGCACCTTATTTACTTTCATTGCTTGTTACCCGTTACAAATTATCTTAGCACAAAACTATCTATTACCTACAATTTTAGTGCTTGCAGAGAATACCTTACTGAAAACCGCTTGTCATTTCCTTCTGCTCATCGTTGGGTTCGACACTCTTACTTATCGAAAGGACTACGATAGATCCCCTACACTTGTGGGTCATCAGCTGTGACGATGAATCATGTTCTATGTATTGATATGTTATGAAACGAGTAAAGTAAAAGTATAAGGTCAAAAGTAAAAGTTGAGATCAAGGGGGAGAATGTTAGGATGATCTCCACTGTGTGGGCCCAACAGCCCACCGGGCCCTTAGATCCGCGCCCTGATCGGGGGCACTCAACCCACTATGGTTGACAGGCCCCTGTCACCTACACTATGTAAAGAGGTGGGAGCCAGCAGCTCACAACACGAGGTTCGTCACGACGCCATACACCCCACCTACATTCACTACCGATCTAGGGTTAGTGCAGTGCTGATGGGAAGCACTGCCACCGCTACTCTTTGCCATCACCGGCCACCGTCACCATGGCCGGCACCGGGAGCTCCTTGATACGTCTCCAACGTATCTATAATTTATGAAGCATTCATGCTATTATATTATCTATTTTGAATGATTATGGGCTTTATTATTCACTTTTATATTATTTTTGGGACTAACCTATTAACCGGAGGACTAGCCCATATTGATGTTTTCTTGCCTATTTCAGTGTTTCGAAGAAAAGGAATATCAAACGGAGTCCAAACGGAATGAAACCTTCGGGAAACTTATTTTTGGAACAGAAGCAACCCAGGGAACTTGGAGTGCAAGCCAGGTAAGCTTCGAGGAGGCCATGAGGGTGGGGGCTCCCCCCCCCCTACTTGGTGCACCCCCTATCTCATGGGACCCTCGAGCGTCCCCCGACCAACTTCTTTCACCTATATATCTCCATATATACCAAAAAAATCAAAACAGAAGATAGATCGGGAGTTCCGCCGCCGCAAGCCTCTGTAGCCACCAAAACCCAATCGGGACCCTGTTCCGGCACCCGGCTGGAGGGGGGATCCATCACCGATGGCCATCTTCATCATTCCGACACTCTTCATGACGAGGAGGGAATAGTTCACCCTCGAGGCTGAGGGTATGTACCAGTAGCTATGTGTTTGATCTCTCTCTCTCGTGTTCTTGATTTGGCACGATCTTGATGTATCGCGAGCTTTGCTATTATAGTTGGATCTTTTGATGTTTCTCCCTCTCTACTCTCTTGTAATGGATTGAGTTTTCCCTTTGAAGTTATCTTATTGGATTGAGTCTTTAAGGATTTGAGAACACTTGATGTATGTCTTGCTGTGCTTATCTGTGGTGACAATGGGATATCACGTGATCCACTTGATCTATGTTTTGGTGATCAACTTGCGGGTTCCGCCAATGAACCTATGCATAGGGGTTGGCACACGTTTTTGTCTTGACTCTCCGGTAGAAACTTTGGGGCGCTCTTTGAAGTACTTTGTGTTGGTTGAATAGATGAATCTGAGATTTTGTGGTGAATATCGTATAATCATGCCCACGGATACTTGAGGTGACAATGGAGTATCTAGGTGACATTGGGGTTTTGGTTGATTTGTGTCTTAAGGTGTTATTCTAGTATGAACTCTATGATAGATTGAACGGAAAGAATAGCTTCATGTTATTTTACTACGGACTCTTGAATAGATAGATCAAAAAGGATAACTTTGAGGTGGTTTCGTACCCTACCATAATCTCTTTGTTTGTTCTCCGTTATTAGTTGCTTTGGAGTGACTCTTTGTTGCATGTTGAGGGATAGTTATATGATCCAATTATGTTATTATTGTTGAGAGAACTTTCGCTAGTGAAAGTATGAACCTTAGGCCTTGTTTCCTAGCATTGCAATACCGTTTACGCTCACTTTTACCACTTGTTACCTTGCTGTTTTTATAATTTCAGATTACAAATACCTATATCTACCATCCATATTGCACTTGTATCACCATCTCTTCGCCGAACTAGTGCACCTATACAATTTACCATTGTATTGGGTGTGTTGGGCATACAAGAGACTCTTTGTTATTTGGTTGCAGGGTTGTTTGAGAGAGACCATCTTCATCCTATGCCTCCCACGGATTGATAAACCTTAGGTCATCCACTTGAGGGAAATTTGCTACTGCCCTACAAACCTCTGCACTTGGAGGCCCAACAACGTCTACAAGAAGAAGGTTGTGTAGTAGACATCAGGCTCTTTTCTGGCGCCGTTGCCGAGGAGGTGAGTGCTTGAAGGTATATCTTTAGACCTTGGAATCAAATCTTTTTGTTTCTTGTTTTATCACTAGTTTAGTCTATAAAAGAAAACTAAAAAAATGGAATTGAGTTTATCTCATACGCTTCATCTTTTTAATATATTTCGTAAGAATGATGGTAAGGAAAATTGTGCTCAAGTGCTAGAAGAAGAAATCTATAAAATGTTTTGCACTAAATCTTTGAATGATGATCATGAATTCAATGTTGTTAGTATGAACTCCTTGAATATTCATAGTACTAATGATGATTGCACTAGTTATGATGAAAATGTTTCCTATAAGCACGTCGATTTTTGTGTAGTGCATTGGGTTTGCAAGTACACACCAAATAGGGAAGATAGATATTGCAAGAGGCATAAGCATTTAGAAACTAAATTGTTGCAAGAAAGGCTAGGCGTTTGTGCTGAAAAATCCAATATTTTTCGCCATCCTTGTGAACTTTGCAATGAACATTGTCATTTAAATCTCCAATGCAAATTGTTTCATGACCGAATCGTGTCCAAAAATTGTGATAACTTGATTACCATTGAGCATCATAAAGAGCTTAGTCTTCTTTTGGGGTATGAAGAAATGAAACGTATAACTGAGGGTATTCCAAAATTTAATCTTGATAGATTTCTTGATTTTGATCTAGAGGAAATTTATATGTATTGTGCGGTGAATTGCATTGAAAATCCTTATATTGCCAATTACATAAAGAAAATAAAGCAAATTGAAGATGATGAGAATACTAATGAAAGGGAAGAGACTTCCCAATATCCTCCTATGATTTCTTATGATGAATCAGGTAACGAGGAGGAGACTTCTATTCAACCAATCTCATTAATAAGGAGCTCAAAGAAGAAGGTTGAACCCACACATAATGTTAAAAAGAAAAAGAAAAGATGGAGCAACAAAGGTAGAAAGGTATCCCTCCCAAATGATGATGCTCCTACTACTCATTGTGATGATGATAATTGCTATACTATTGGTGCTATCCATACTATTAATGATGAGAGTGATTATGCTTATGATATGAAAAGGCCCAAACTTGGGGATGCTACGTTTAATGAAGATGATATTTTTAGCCTCCCAAGTTTTGATATGCAAAGTTGTTATGATGATAGCATGGCTCTTACCTATGATGATTATATTGATGAAAATGGGTTTGGAAGAGTGTCAACTTTAGGAAGTAATGATCTCACTATTTTGGAGGATGTTGAATCTTATTGTGATGAATATGAGAGTGGATTTGGAAGAGTGTCAACTTTATTTAGTGATGATTTCACTATTTTGTAAGAGGTTTCAATTGATTATGGTGAGAACAAAGTTGCTACTTATGATGATTATTGTGATGAAACTTATGCTATAAAAAGTAGTGATGATTATATTTATAAAACTCGTCATGATTATGATTACCCTTTTTCTGAATGTTACTCTTTTAATGTGGAAACAATTTATAGTATTCAAGTCTCTTATGATACTCCCACCATTCCGAATGAGAAGAATTTTGCTTATGTGGAGAGTAGTAAAATTTATATGCAAGTAGATGATGAAAAGAATTCTTTAGGTGATGGTTATATGGTTTAATTCATTCATGATTCTACTGAAAATTATTATGAGGGAGGAACACATGCTTGTAGGAATTGCAATAATATCAAGTTTCCTCTCTATGTGCTTCAAATTTTAAAGTTATGCTTGTTTTGCCTTCCTATGCTGATTGATTATTGTTCCCATAAGTTGTTTGCTCACAAAATCCCTATGCATAGGAAGTGGGTTAGACTTAAATATGCTAGTCATATGCTTCATGATGCTCCCGTTATGTTTCAATTCTTATCTTGTATGTGAGCATCATTGTCATCATCATGCCTAGCTAGAAAGGCATTAAAGAAAAGCGCTTGTTGGGAGACAACCCAATATTTACCCTTACTGTTTTTGTGTGTCCACATTATTATTCTACTGTAGTAATCATGTTTTATAGCTTTTGTTTCAATAAAGTGCCAAGTAGAACCTTTGGGAAGACTTGGGTGAAGTTTATATGATCTTGCTGTAAAAAACAGAAACTATAGCGCTCACGAGAATAGCTTCCATTGTTTAGTGGAGAGTGATTTTAGGTTGATTATTTTTTCATATGATTAATAGACAAATTACTAAGGTCCACAAATTTATTTCAGAATTTTTGGAGTTACAGAAGTATTCGAATGATACAGATTACTACAGACTATTCTGTTTTTGACAGATTCTGTTTTCTATGTGTTGTTTGCTTATTTTGATGAATCTATGAGTAGTATCGGAGGGTATGAACCATAGAGAAGTTGGAATACAGTAGATATTACACCAATATGAATTTAGAATGAGTTCACAACAGTACCAAAAGTGGTGATTTATTTTCTTATACTAACGGAGCTTACGAGTTTTTTGTAAAGTTTTGTGTGGTTGAAGTTTTCAAGTTTTGGGTAAAGATTCGATGGACTATGGAATAAGGAGTGGCAAGATACTAAGCTTGGGGATGCCCAAGGCACCCCAAGGTAATATTCAAGGACGACCAAGAGTCTAAGCTTGGGGATGCCCCGGATGGCATCCCCTCTTTCGTCTTCGGTCATCGGCAACTTTACTTGGAGCTATATTTTTATTTACCACATGATATGTATTTTGCTTGGAGCGTCAATTTATTTTATTAGTATTTTATTGATGTTATTGAGAATAATTTTTTGCATCTATATTTTCAATAAAAATGTCAAGGATAGCTTTTACCATGCTTATTTTGCAAGTATACATGTTGCTGTTTCAAAACAGAAAGTTTACCGCTGTTGTAAAAATTCCCTAGAAAAGTCAGAAAGTGATATAATGTTGAATATTTTTGCATATTGAGATCTGATAAATCATCTACAGCATAGTATTTTTCTCATAATTTTTAGAGTTAGGGAAGTATGATGAACCTTGCATTCTTTACAGACTATACTGTTTTGGCAGATTGCTGTTATGTTTGCATTGTTTGCATATGTTTGCTTGTTTAATGATTCTATTTGAGGATAGGAGTATTAAATATGCAGAGACATTTAGTATGCAATGTTGAATAATAATGTTACTAATTTGTTAAAGTAGAAAATGGTAAGGTTATTGCATTGTTTTATACTAACTTATCTCACGAGTTCTTGTTGAGTTTGGTCTGGATGAAGCTTTTGAGATTTAGGAAACCGTGATATAAAAGGAATTAAGGAGACACAAAAGCTCAAGCTTGGGGATGCCCAAGGCACCCCAATATAACATTCCAAGAAGTCTCAAGCATCTAAGCTTGGGGATGCCCCGGTAGGCATCCCACCTTTCTTCTTCAGCAACTATCGGTTAGTATCGGTTGAGCCTAAGTTTTTGCTTCTTCACATGAGTCGTGCTATCCTTGCAATGCAATTTTATTTTGCTTTGCTTGCTGTTTGAATAAAATACCAAGATCTGAAATTCTTAAATAAGAGAGAGTTCTCACATAGTTACATAATTATTTAACTACTCATTGATCTTCACTTATATCTTTTTGGAGTAGTTTGTCATTTACTCGTGTGCTTCACTTATATCCTATGAGTAAATGGTTGAATGAGTTGAATGTTATAAATCTGAAATTATATATGTTTCATATGCTTGCCCCGTTGGGAGTAATGACTTCACATATAAGAAGTAGAGGTTGTAAATTTAGTGGAGGTTAGCAAGCATTGTATTGGTCATTTGAACAATTCATGAAAGAATATTGAAGGAAGAGAGATTTCACATATAAATATACTATCTTAGACATCTTTTATAATTGTGAGCACTCATTAAGTATGACATGCTAAAGAGTTGATGTTGGACAAGGAAGACAACGTAATGGGTTATGTTTTGTCACATCTCAGTTAAAGTATATTGTCATGGATCATTCAAACATGTTGAGCTTGCCTTTTCCCCCTCATGCTAGCCAAAATTCCTTGCACCAAGTAGAGATACTACTTGTGCTTCCAAATATCCTTAAACCCAGTTTTTGCCATGAGAGTCCACCATACCTACCTATGGATTGAGTACGATCCTTCAAGTAAGTTGTCATCGGTGCATGCAATAAAAATTGCTCTGTAAATATGTATGATCTATTAGTGTGAAGAAAATAAGCTTTATACGATCTTGTTATGGAAGCAATAAAAGCGACAGACTGCATAATAAAGGTCCATATACAAGTGGTAATATAAAGTGACATTCTTTTGCATTAAGATTTTGTGCATCCAACCATAAAAGCGCATGACAACCTCTGCTTCCCTCTGCGAAGGGCCTATCTTTTACTTTTATGCAAGAGTCAAGGTGATCTTCACCTTTCCCTTTTTCATTTTATCCTTTGGCAAGCACCTCGTGTTGGGAAGATCCTGATATATATATCCAATTGGATGTAAGTTAGCATGAAATATTATTGTTTACATCACCCAAAGGTGAATACGTTGGGAGGCAACACTATAAGCCCCTATCTTTCTCAGTGTTCGATTAAAACTTCATAACCATAAGTATTGCGTGAGTGTCAGCAATTGTAGAAGACTATATGATGTTGAGTATGTGGAGTTTGCTAAATCAAAGCTCTGACATAGACCCTTCCTGAAAATAAGATGAATTGTAATTGTTTGATGACCGAGAATGAAGTTTGCTAGTTTTCAAGAAAGTTTATGGTCTATGCTTTAACATGTGAATAGCTTGTTACTTGATCGTCAGAAGTTTTATGAGATGAACTACTGTTATGACATATAATGATGCTAGAAAAGGTGATTGAAATTATCATTGATCAAACTTATGCACCTGCTAGCATTCACACTTCATAAATTATTTCTTTTATCATTTACCTACTCGAGGACGAGCAGGAATTAAGCTTGGGGATGCTGATACATCTCCAATGTATCTATAATTTATGAAGCATTCATGCTATTATATTATCTATTTTGAATGATTATGGGCTTTCTTATACACTTTTGTATTATTTTTGGGACTAACCTATTAACCGGAGGCCCGGCCCATATTGCTGTTTTCTTGCCTATTTCAGTGTTTCGAAGAAAATGAATATCAAACAGAGTCCAAATGGAATGAAACCTTCGGGAAACTTATTTTTGGAACAGAAGCAATCTAGGGAACTTGGAGTGCAAGCCAGGGAAGCTTCAAGGAGGCCACGAGGGTGGGGCCCCCTACTGGGCATGCCCCCTGTCTCGTGGGCCCCTCGAGCGTCCCCCGACCCACTTCTTTCACCTATATATCTCCATATACCCTGAAAACATCAAAACAGAAGATAGATCGGGAGTTTCACCGCCGCAAGCCTCTGTAGCCACAAAAACCCAATCGGGACCCTGTTCCGTAACCCGGCTGTCGGTGTACTAGATTACGGGTACCCTAGTACCCCGAACTTGTGCATGGGCAGTTGCAGCACCCCGCGGCAAAGGCTTGCCGGGAGAACGCCAAGATCCACCAAGGTTCCCTTGGAGCCATCCAAGAACAAAGTATTTAAGCTAAGGATACAAGACCCCGGCAAGAGGAGCTTGCCGGGAAGGCCAACCAAGGCGCTCCAAGGAACTTGCCGCGACGCGCCACGCGCTCCGGCAAGGCAACAAGGCCCCGGCAAGAGGAGCTTGCCGGGAAGGCCAACCAAGGCGCTCCAAGGAACTTGCCGCGACGCGCCACGCGCTCCGGCAAGGCAACAAGGCCCCGGCAAGAGGAGCTTGTCGGGAAGACCAACCAAGGTACCTCGAGGCCCGGTGAGCGACAAGCTTCCGGACCCAACAAGATAACAACAGCGGCAAGGCGCTTGCCGCGGCAGGCGGCCACTCTGCGTCCACGCTCCAGCGCATCCACCAACGTGTCGCTCTGGGGGCCTCTCCGGGCGTGCGTGGCGGGAGGCTGTGCAGCCAGCGGTGCACAGTGGCATGCGAAGCTGACAAGATCACCATCGTGGCGAATGGTGGCGCCCCTAACGGTCCTTTTCTGCACTATTCGGGCGACTCAGACGGGCATTTAATGCCCTTGTCCCCTGCCGTCAGAGTTAGGTAGGGTGCACTATACAAGCAACTGTATCAACTACCTCGCTTTTTACGTTTTTACCCTCTTCTGCGTTGCCACCTGTCAGTGACCCCTTTAGCATATAAAAGGAGGCCCATGCGCAACGTAGGGGGGGTTCGGCTCATAGGTTCGGGGCCTCAGGCAGTTTGCTTTGATCCATCCATAGCCCAGAGAACATCACACTCTCACTTTGGAGAGCAACAACACCAGATAATACAACCAGACAAGCAGCAGTAGGAGTGTTATCTCTCCGGAGAGCTTCGAAGCTGGGTAAACTGCTCGTGTGCCTCGCCTCGATCTGCTCTTCGTGCGATCTCCGCCCCCCGCCGAACCGAAAGGGGCCCGGTCCGCCGGCCCCATAGGTGTTCGAGGATCAGTTTCCCCGACATCTTTGGCGCGCCAGGTAGGGGGCGTCGAGATTGCGTGAACCTGATCCGGCGTTCACACGAGCTAGATCCTTATTCCCTTCATCAACATGCCACCGAAGAAGAAGACTTCGGCGGCGGCCGCTCCATCCTCGTCACTTCCGCCACCGTTGGAGCAAACGAGTGGCGGGATGGTCGCCGGCGGAAGAAAGGACGTCGACGAGGAAGCCCATGATGCCGCCAGGTCCAAGAACAAGGCTGCACAAACCTCGGCGACTGTACATGTTCCACACCACTCTCAGGAGGCGCAAGATCAACAGCGTCATGGTGCTAGCAGCGCCATACGCATGATAGCCCAAGACCAAGCTGGTGGATCTCGGGCCGCTCAAGACCAGCATGCACGCCAGCGTGCTGGCACGAGCGAGGCACGGTCGCCTGGACGGAATACTGCTCCTTCTAACGTAGTTAGAAGTTCGAGCACGTCCCGTTCCTCGCGCCGTCCGCCACTGCCACCCACTACCCCAGCAGAAGCTTTGGTGCGAGCTCAACTTCTCCTAGATTACCCTCCGATGTCAGACAAGATCGACGAATGGAGGGCCACCATCCAGAGTCTCATCAGCTATGCCAACGGCGACGCTCCACGGCGGCCGAGCGCGTCGCCGCTGTGGCAGGACCGCCGGACGCGAGCCGGTGGCGACGAAACGGGCGGAGGTGCAACTACCATGCAATCACCGCCCCGAAGGCCAAGATCTCCGACTCGCCGGATCCACCTCGACAGCGACTCCACTGCATCGTCGGATCCACGAGCTCGTCGCGATCAGCGCCAAGTTCTTCATGATCGACAACAAGAGGACGCTCGAACCCGCATCGAGCGCCGAAGAGAAGCGCGACGTCAATCCAACAAGCGCACTGGGCCCTCTGTTGACATGCATGCGCCAGGGGAACCAGGAGATCTGCCGTACTTGGTAGGTTGTCCTGCGTTCACTCGTGAGCTGCGGCAAGTCCAGTGGCCCAGTACAAAGAACTTCAAGCCAGACGTACCAGAGAAGTACGATGGCAAGACACATCCGTCAGAGTTCCTCAGCATCTACACCATTGCGGTGCAGGCTGCCGGGGGACGAGATGACAAGATCCTTGCCAACTACTTCTCGCTGGTGCTCAAGCCCAATGTCAGATCCTGGCTCATGCACTTGCCGGACAACTCCATATCCTCTTGGGCTGATCTGTGCCATCAGTTTGTCGGCGCCTTTACCGGTGGGCACAAACCTCATGGCTAGGAGAGTGATCTTCATTTGCTCGCCCAGAAGGAAGGAGAGCCCCTGCGCAAGTACATTCAGAGATTCAGTAGCGTGCAGCACAACATCCCAGACGTCCACCCTGCCGCGGTGATTAGCGCGTTCCATCAGAACGTGCGGAACCGCAGGATGCGGGAGGAAATGGCGATGTGCAAGATCAGGGACGTCAGTGAGTTATATGCACTGGCCGACAAGTGCGCGTGTGCTGAGGAAGGGAGGAGACTCCCCGGAGAAAATATAGGAGCGGGAGGATCTGACAGCGAAGATGCCGCCCCGACAAGGAAAACCCGGCGGCGGAACAACAGAAGGAGGAAAGGCAAAGAAGTGCTAGTTGCTGAGCAGTCCGGCAACGGTGGCGGCGCCAAGGAAGCCAAAGATGGTGACTCCGGCAAGGAGGTTGCAGTGGAGGTGGCGGTCGCCGACAAGCAGGACGGCACCAACAAGCAGTATTGCAAGATTCACCGCACCAAGGGCCATGATCTTCAAAACTCTAAGAGAGTCGAGCAGCTTGTTGAGCAACAGAAAGCTGAATACGAGCGGCGCGACAAAGAGAAGGCCCAGGAAGGAGCTGGTGGGTCCGGCAAGAAACGTCCCGGCCGAGGAGGACGCCGCGGCAAGGCCAAGCAACGGCAAGGAGACAGACCTCCTCGCGGCCGCGACAAGGATGAAGATGACGGTGACGATGAAGATATGGATGATGAGGAGACTGATGAGCAGGAGTTCCAGAAAGCCACAGAGGTCCTGTGCGTTGACGGTGGTGCTTCTCTGCATGCCTCGCGCCGCCAACTCAAACAGTGGGTGCGGGAAGTTAATGCAGCAGAACCACCCGTCGAGTCACGCAAGCCTCTGAAATGGTCCGGCACGCCTATCGTCTTTGATATTGAGGACCACCCGGATCGCATAACTGCGGTTGGGTGCTTGCCGATGTTGGTTTCACCAACAATCCGCAACCTCAAGGTCACTAAGATGATAGTTGACGGTGGGGCCAGCTTGAATCTGATCTCCTCCGCGGTGCTCCAGAAACTCCAGATCCCTGACAGCGAGCTCGAAGAGACCGACACATTTCAAGGAATCAACCCGGGAAGGAGCAAGCCAAAGGGAAAGATCACGTTGCCGGTAACATTTGGCAGTGAGCTGAACTTCAGGACTGAGAGGGTCACGTTTGACGTTGCCGACATTCCATTACCTTACAATGGAATCCTTGGCCGTCCGACACTCGCCAAGTTCATGGCAGCCTCTCACTATGCGTACAACGTACTGAAAATGCCAGGCCCAATAAGTGTCATCTCTGTCCCTGGCGACAAGAAGGATGCTCTTATTTGTGCCGACAAGATCTACCGGGAAGCAGCAGCCGCAATAGAATGAAGGACACTTGCCGCTGAAGCTCCTGGGGGGAAGAAGAAGACCAAGTCCGGCAAGAGCTCTGATGCCTACTCTGGCAAGCGCACCTCCTCGGAGTGCTGCGCTACCGTCGAGGGCGCACCATCGAGCTCCACCGGCAAGTGTAAGAAGGCAATGGCAGCTCCACCTGAGACTAAGAAGGTATCCGCCAAGGAGGATGGCACTGGTGGTACCTTCACCATCAGCGCCACTCTTGACCCCAAATAGGAAAGCGCGCTCGTTGCTTTCCTGTGGGCGAATTTCGACGTGTTTGCGTGGCAACCGTCTGATATCCCCGGTGTTCCCAGGAAAGTGATTGAGCACCACCTTGCCGTCTGTCCTCATGCGCGGCCTGTCAAGCAGAGAGTCAGGAAGCAGGCAGTAGAGCGCCAAGAATTCATCGGAGAAGAAATCAAGAAGTTGGAAGCAGTAGGCCTTGTCAGAGGAGTACTCCATCCCACGTGGTTGGCCAATCCTGTTGTTGTGCGCAAGGCTAACGGGAAATGGAGACTTTGTATTGACTTCACTGATGTTAATAAAGCTTGTCCCAAAGACCCATTTCCCTTGCCGCGTATTGACCAGATTGTTGACTCCACAGCCGGATGTGATTTGCTTTCATTTCTTGATGCATACTCAGGATATCATCAGATCTTCATGGCCGAAGAGGATGAAGAGAAAACCGCATTTATCACCCCGTGTGGCACGTACTGCTTAGTACGGATGCCTTTCGGTTTGAAGAATGCTGGTTCAACATTTGCAAGGGTAGTCCACCATGCTTTTGAGCCACAAATACACAGAAATGTGGAAGCTTACATGGATGACATAGTGGTCAAGAGCAAGGACAAAGCGACCTTGATTCAAGATTTAGATGAGACATTTGCAAACCTGCGCAAGATCAACCTCAAGCTTAACCCCGAGAAGTGCGTGTTTGGAGTCCCTTCCGGCAAGCTTCTCGGGTTCTTCGTGTCTCAGCGGGGAATTGAAGCCAATCCCGACAAGATCAAAGCCATCGAGCAGATCGAAGCACCAAAGCGCGTCAAGGATGTACGAAGGCTTGCCGGTTGCGTGGCTGCTCTCAGCAGGTTTATCTCGAGATCTGCTGAGCGCGCCCTGCCATTTTTCAAAATTTTGAAAAAGGCAGGTCCAATGAAATGGACTCCGGAAGCGGAGGCTGCGCTGCAGGACTTGAAGAGATACCTATCCTCCACTCCAACGCTTGTCGCACCTAAGCCGCAAGAGAAGTTGCTGCTGTATATAGCAGCAACCAATCAAGTGGTTAGTGTTGCGTTAGTGGCGGAGAGGGAGGCGGATGATGAGCCAGCAACCACGGCAGATCCATCCAGCGACAAGCAGGGGGCTTCGCCGACAAGCTCTGGTCCTGACAAACATGGGTTTGCGCAGGAGCATGATGAGATGCAAAGGAGAATGTTGCAGCGCCCAGTTTACTTTGTCAGTTCTCTTCTGCAGGGGGCTAGATCAAGGTACTCTGGTGTGCAGAAGTTGCTTTTCGGCCTCCTTATGGCCTCGAGAAAGCTGCGCCATTACTTCCAAGCACATGAGATCACAGTCGTCACTCGCTTTCCGCTGAAGAGGATACTACAAAATCCAGAAGCAACAGGCAGGATTGTCGAGTGGGCGCTGGAACTGTCAAGCTTTGGCCTCAAGTTTGAGAGCACCTCAACTATCCAAAGCAGAGCATTGGCAGAGTTCATAGCAGAGTGGACGCCAACCCCAGATGAAGAAATTCCAGAAACGAGCATCCCCGTCAAAGAGGCAAACAAAGAGTGGCTGATGTACTTCAATGGAGCCTTCTCGCTGCAAGGCGCCGGTGCAGGTGTGCTGCTTGTCGCACCCACCGGAGAGCACCTCAAGTACGTAGTCCAGATGCACTTTCCCAAAGAGCAAGCAACCAACAATACTGCAGAGTATGAAGGATTGCTTGCCGGTCTCAGACAGGAGAACTTCCCGAAGAACAAGAAGAAGCGGAAAGAGTAGCCCGGCAGTCAAGTATGTACCAGTTTGTCGATAGCATACTGTACAGAAGAAGACTCAACGGTGTGAAATTGAAGTGTATTCGCCAGGAAGATGGACAAAAGCTGTTGGCATAGATACATGGAGGCATATGTGGCCACCACATAGGCGCAAGAGCACTTGCCGGCAAAGCTTTCCGGCAAGGTTTCTTTTGGCCGACAGCCCTCCAGGATGCAACTGCACAAGTAACCAAGTGTGAAGCGTGCCAGTTCCACTCCAAACAGATACACCAGCCAGCTCAAGCTCTCCAGACGATCCCTTTATCCTGGCCATTTTCGGTCTGGGGGCTCGATATTCTCGGCCCCTTCCCCCGAGCTGTCGGGGGCTTTGAGTACTTGTACGTCGCAATCGACAAGTTCACAAAGTGGCCGGAAGTGCAACCAGTGAGGAAGGTGACAGCACAGTCAGCAGTCAAGTTCTTCAGGTCAATTGTTTGCCGTTTTGGGATCCCTAATAGGATCATCACCGACAATGGCACGCAATTCACAAGCCGCACCTTCATGCAGTTAGTCCAAGACCTTGGTGCCAAGGTCTGCTTCGCTTCTGTTGCTCATCCGAGAAGCAACGGTCAAGCAGAGAGGGAAAATGCTGAAGTGCTGCGCGGGCTCAAGACCAGAACTTTCGACAGGCTGCACAGGTGCGGAAGGAACTGGATCGAGGAGCTGCCAGTGGTTCTTTGGTCGATCAGAACGACGCCAAATCGAGCCACTGGCCAGACACCTTTCACTCTAGTCTATGGAGCAGAGGCAGTTCTCCCCACGGAACTCGTATACGGATCACCTCGAGTGCTCGCTTATGATGAGCTTGAGCAAGAACAGCTGCGGCAAGACGACGCGCTGCTCCTTGAGGAAGATCGTCTTCATGCTGCTGTACGAGCTGCTCGATACCAGCAAGCTTTGTGCCGCTATCATAGCCGCAAAGTTAAAGCCAGAAGCTTCGAGGAAGGCGACCTTGTTCTTCGGCGCGTTCAGTCCGCCAAGAATTCCAACAAGTTGACGCCGAAGTGGGAAGGCCCTTATCGGGTGAGACGAGTCACAAGGCCTGGCGTTGTCCGCCTTGAGACCGAGGATGGCATTTCCAGTGAGCAACTCCTGGAACATAGAACATCTTCGTAAGTTTTTCCCATAAGGCGCGGTTGCCGGAACCCGTTCCGGCAACCACCTTTTGTATAAGTCTTGCCGCTGTTGCATGTAATCCTTTGTACAAAGCCGGGCGCAGAACCCGTGCATAAGTAAAACCCATGTGCTCCGCACAGCTTGTCCATTTCATGCGTTAGTTCCTTTCTTGCATGTGATTATCTGACACTTTGTGCAGCACTTACATCCGGTAAGCAGTAACGAGCCGAAGAGCTCCATTATTATTATTTTCTCTTCTTTCTTTTTCTTTTAAAGGAAAAGAAGGTCCTCTCGCACACAAGTTTGCCAGGGGGAAGAAGAAGATTGTGGTATGGGCCAGGCGTCGTTCAAACAAGGACCTGCCTTACCGGGAAGCAAATAACAGAAAAGCTAAGTTGCCAAAGTTTGAACAATCACTTTTTTTTAATTTTTGAGTTATCTTCCTCGAACGACCCTGCTTTGTATGGAAAACCTGTGCGCGGAGGAACCAACTCGTGGCTAGTTGCGCCCTTACTTTGTTTCGAGTCCGCTCAACAGCTTAAGCGTGCTGCATCTAGTCACGACAAGGTTTCTTGTCGGAAGAAGCGCCGCCAGCAGGCTACTGAAGTTCCGCACTCAGCGCTCGCGGCTCGGGCGCCTGCGCCGACAAGTTCCCTAGAAGCGTAGGGTGAAAACATACAAAGGAAGGAATCTAGTAGAGGAAATAACATTGCAATTGATAACAGAAATAAAGTTATATTACAAAGATAACTTGTCGCAGCTCTAACAGACTGTTTTCATAACATGATTAGCAGCGACAAGGGTGGCCTAATCTACGTGCCCGCCCTCGACTCGCTTGATCTCGCTCACCTTGTCCACAATGGGTGCGACAAGGGCCTTGAGTGCGTCCAGATCGGCGTCAGGCGGCAAGGATCGGAGGACGTTGGTGAAGCTGAGGCCTGGGTTGCGGAAGGCCACCTTCATCAGCACCTTCTGGAGAACCCCAGCGCAGATTTTGCGCAACTCGTCGGCCAGCTGCTTTGGGATCCTCTCCCGGAGCTGCTGGAGTGCCATCGCCACGCCCTTGAAGAATAGACTGAGCTTGGCGCTAGGTTGAAGGCTCTCGTCGGAAGGATACCCAAAGTCATCCATCCCCAGTTGCGCCAGCTCCTCGTTGATGACGGTGGCAGTGTTCACCAGACCCTCGGTCCAGTGCTCCACTGTGTCTCTGAAGGAGTTCTGGGTAACTGCAATGCTCTCCAGCAGCGCAGCGTCAGCCTTGACCTTCTCCGCCAAGGTCTTCTCCCGCTCCTTGGCGGCCTCCAGCGTCTGCGTCAGCGTGGCCAGCTTCAGCTCCAGGTCTGCTTTGGAATCCTTGGCGGCGCTGAGCTCCTTGCCCCTCTCAGCGAGAAGGCCTTGCAGCTCACCATGGGCGGCAGCATCCTTCTCGCGCTCACGCTTGAGCGCGGCAATCTCCTCGCCGCTCTTCCCAATATCGGCCTCCAGCCGCGCCACCTTCTCCTCTAGCTTCTTATTGGCGGCCTCTGCAGTTGCCGCGGCATCCTTTGCCTCCTTGAGCGCCCCGCCAAGTGCTCGCTCGCGCTCGGCGAGCTCTTCCTCGGAGCTGTCGAGGTGGGCCTTCCGCTGCACTAGCTCGCCTTCCCGCGCGGACTGCTTCTCGGCAGCAAGCCTTTGTTCCTCTTCAGCCTCGGCCTTCTCAAGAAGAAAGGCCGTGCGCTCCTCGTCTACTCGCTCCCGCTCCTGCGCTAAGGATCGAAGAGCTTCTTGATTTTGTCCCCGGAGCTCCTCCGCGCGCTTCTCCATGTCAACTCCCGCCTTCGCGACAAGCGCTTCCCGGGAAGCCAGCTTGGCTTGCCGGGTGCGGTAGAGTGACAGCAGCTTCCGTAGTAGCTGCTCCTCCTCAGGCTCGCCGCTGCTGCTGCCGGGCGCGTCGACCAATGACAGCCCGGCAGAGGCGAGCACCTCCCCGTCAAAAGTCTCCCCCTTGACCGGCACCCTGGAGCTCGACGCCCAGGGCAGCTTGATGAAGATGTCGTCGCGGCCTTCAAATAGGCGCCGGACTGGGGCTCCTCGGAGACCGGCTCCGCAGAAGCGGCAGAGGGTTCGGCGGTCGGTGCAGCGCCCGGCGCTCCTGCGGCCTCAGGGTCGTCAGTGCGATCGCCCGACCCCTCGCCGGCTTCCGCAGCAGCAGCCCCGGCGGCCTCCTCACCGGCGGTCGCATCAGCACCGGCACTTTCCTCGCCGGGGCCCTCATTCTCCATTGGCTCAGCCGAAGATGGGTCTGAAGAACGAAGAGGGGAGGAAAATCAATCAAGAATCCAAGAAAGGAAAAACGAAAGAAGCAGAACCCAAGAGAAAGTTTCTGGGCAAATGGATTACCTGCGCCAAGATCTTCAGTTGTGGCCGCGGTTGCCGCAGGATCAGCAGTGTCATCCCTTGCCGGAGAGTCCCCCCTTGCCGGAGAGCGCTCCCTTGCCGGGGACTCCTCCCTTGGCGGAGCAGTCGAAGCAGGTGGCACTTCGGGACCGGCCTCCGGGCGCTCCTGGTGAGGCTGCTCGGCTCCTGCACAAGTCAACAAGCAAGATATCAACAAAGGAAAAAGCACTCAGGCGCGCCCAACAGCAGAAGGCTAAACTATGAACTTACGCTGGGGGCTGCGCTGGGGGCTGCTACGAGGGGTGATTGTCGGGTCCGTCAAGGTGGTCTCGGACCCACCTCCTGCCGACACGATGGGGTCATCCTCGATGACGATCACCGCGGCCTTGGCCCTCTTCGCCGCTCTCTGGGCCAATGTTCTGAAAAGAAAAGAGTCCAGATTGGAGCAAGTCAGATACAAGATATAAACAGCAAGATTGAAGGATTATAAGGGCGCCAAAGAAACTCACTCCTCCTCATCGGCGCTGAGCGCGGAAAGATCGAAGTCCGGCCCTCCTCCGGTGCGGCGAGGTGGAGGAGTAGGCTCCCTTGCACGCTTGGCGGGGGCGGCGGCGGTGCCCGGGAAGATCCCGCTCCAGTTGCCGCTGTTGCGTGAGGCGCTCCCGCGGCAACATTACTTGCCGCGGTAGAGCGCGTCGCGCGGCTCGGTGGCTGTGGAGCCGGCTGCCGCCCTGCTGCGTCCCCGGCCCTGCGAAGGCGCCTCCTTGGCGGGGCCAGGGGCTCCGTCTGCGGGAAGCTCTCTGAAGGTTCAGCCTCCTCCTCTCCGGCCTCGCTCGACTCGGCTTCAGAACCGGCAGGCTCCTCCCCGCCCATGAACTCCGCGTGTTCGGCAAGGTTTGCCGCCTCTGCAGCCTCCGCCTCCTCCACAGTGAACCCAAACACACCCGCAGCAGCTGCGGCCACAGCCTCTTCCGCCCTTGTAGCGATGAACTGCAGCTCCTTGTCGGTGGTGTCACAGGTGAGGCTCTTCTGCTCGTCGGCGCGGACCGGCAATTCCTCCAAGGTGTCGAAGAACGCTCGCACAACGTCGTCCGCAGGCTCTTGCCAAGTCGGGACGATGCCGTGTGAATCGCACAGCGGCATCATGGCGCGGATCCGGTCAAGCGAAGAGTTATTGCACAAAGGAACTATGCCCCTCGGCAGTGTGAATGGGTGCTGGGGGTCGCGTTTGAATAACTCGAAGAGCATTGCATCCAACTCCAAGACAGTGAAGTTGTAGTTGAGGCTCGACCGCAGCCTCATGATGTCCGTTGAATTCTTAAATTCCCAGGCGGGCCTCCTCCTGTCCTGCAGGGGGGCAATGCGGCGGCGGAGGAAATCTGCCCCGACAGCACCTACGGTGAGCCCGGCAAGCCTGAGGCGAAGAATCCTAGTGATGGCGATCTTCAGCCTCTCGTCTTCCGGGGCCACGTTGCTTCAGTCATTGCCGCGCACTATTGGAGTTTGGCGCACGGCGGTGAAGGGCTGCGGATCCTCCTCGACAATCCAACACCACTTCGCTCTCCACTCCTCCCACTTACTGCGGAGCTCACCCTCCAAGTACGCATCCTTCTTGCCGACTCTCGAGATCCAAGCAATCCCTCCGGCAAGCGGCTCTCCTCTCTCTACCCGAGGCATTAAGTAGTGGCGGAAAAGGGCTACGCTAGGGTGGACTCCGACAAAGTTTTCGCACAAGTGTGCGAAAACTGCCATGGTCAGGACAACATTGTGGGTGAAGTCAAGGAGGCGGAAGCCATATGTGTTCATAATGTCACAAAAGAACTCCGAGAAGGGCGGGCAGAGCCCGCAGTAGAAGAATAGCGAGAAGAACGGGTACCCATTTGGAGCCGACTCCGAGGCAGCGGCCGGGAGTACCCTCGTGCGCGGATGCGCACGCGTCTCCGTCGCCCAAAAGAGGTAGAAGTACTCCCTCAGCTCCTGCACGCCGAGCTAGGGGGTGAAGATCGCCCGCTCCTTCCGCAGCGCCGCGAGCCACTGCGCCTCGGCCGACTTCACGCCCTTTCCTTTGTCGGCTTTCGGGGCCATGGCGGAGGTGGTGGAGAAGGTCGACGGCGTGGTGATGCTGGTGGCAATGGGGAGGGCGGAGCGCTGCTCTCTCGGCTTTGAGGAGAAGGGGGGAGCGGCGGAGTTTGTGAAGAAAGAGTAGCAGCAACCAGCGAGGGGGAACAGACTGCCCCTCTTTCCTCTGCTTATAAAGAGGGACGGGGCGGACGTTTCGGCCTTCCGCTTAAACAACCACCCACGATCTCTCCCATGATGCCGCATTCAACGCGTGCCGTTATGGGAGAGTGCGGTGGATACGAAACATGATTTGGCGTGGCCCAGCCCGCGTGTGCCCGTGCCCTGTCTTGGGCCTAGCACAATCGCGCTCGGCACCGTGTCTGGCCCAGGCCCGGGGGCTCCTGTCGGTGTACTAGATTAGGGGTACCCTAGTACCCCGAACTTGTGCACGGGCAGTTGCAGCACCCCGCGGCAAAGGCTTGCCGAGCGAACGCCAAGATCCACCAAGGTTCCCTTGGAGCCATCCAAGAATAAAGTATTTAAGCTAAGGATACAAGACCCCGGCAAGAGGAGCTTGCCGGGAAGGCCAACCAAGGCGCTCCACGGAACTTGCCGCGACGCGCCACACGCTCCGGCAAGGCAACAAGGCCCCGGCAAGATGAGCTTGCCGGGAAGGCCAACCAAGGCGCTCCAAGGAACTTGCCGCGACGCGCCACGCGCTCCGGCAAGGCAACAAGCCCCGGCAAGAGGAGCTTGCCGGGAAGACCAACCAAGGTACCTCGAGGCCCGGTGAGCGACAAGCTTCCAGACCCAACAAGATAACAACAGCGGCAAGGCGCTTGCCGCGGCAGGCGGCCACTCTGCGTCCACGCTCCAGCGCATCCACCAACGTGTCGCTCTGGGGGCCTCTCCGGGCGTGCGTGGCGGGAGGCTGTGCAGCCAGCGGTGCGCAGTGGCATGCGAAGCTGACAAGATCACCATCGTGGCGAATGGTGGCGCCCCTAACGGTCCTTTTATGCACTGTTCGGGCGACTCAAACGGGCATTTAATGCCCTTGTCCCCTGCCGTCAGAGTTAGGTAGGGTGCACTATACAAGCAACTGTATCAACTACCTCACTTTTTACGTTTTTACCCTCTTCTGCGTTGCCACCTGTCGGTGACCCCTTTAGCGTATAAAAGGAGGCCCATGCGCAACGTAGGGGGGTTCGGCTCATAGGTTCGGGGCCTCAGGCAGTTTGCTTCGATCCATCCGTAGCCCAGAGAACATCACACTCTCACTTTGGAGAGCAAGAACACCAGACAATACAACCAGACAAGCAGCAGTAGGAGTGTTATCTCTCCGGAGAGCTCCGAAGCTGGGTAAACTGCTCGTGTGCCTCGCCTCGATCTGCTCTTCGTGTGATCTCCGCCCCCCGCCGAACCGAAAGGGGCCCGGTCCGCCGGCCCCATAGGTGTTCGAGGATCAGTTTCCCCGACATCTTTGGTAAAAGGGCTACGCTAGGGTGGACTCCGACAAAGTTTTCGCACAAGTGTGCGAAAACTGCCATGGTCAGGACAGCATTGGGGGTGAAGTCAAGGAGGCGGAAGCCATATGTGTTCATAATGTCACAAAAGAACTCCGAGAAGGGCGGGCAGAGCCCGTAGTAGAAGAATAGCGGGAAGAACGGGTACCCATTTGGAGCCGACTCCGAGGCAGCGGCTGGGAGTACCCTCGTGCGCGGATGCGCACGCGTCTCCGTCGCCCAAAAGAGGTAGAAGTACTCCCTCAGCTCCTGCACGCCGAGCTGGGGGGTGAAGATCGCCCGCTCCTTCCGCAGCGTCGCGAGCCGCTGCGCCTCGGCCGACCTCACGCCCTTTCCTTTGTCGGCTTTCGGGGCCATGGCGGAGGTGGTGGAGAAGGTCGACGGCGTGGTGATGCTGGTGGCAATGGGGAGGGCGGAGCGCTGCTCTCTCGGCTTCGAGCAGAAGGGGGGAGCGGCGGAGTTTGTGAAGAAAGAGTAGCAGCAACCAGCGAGGGGGAACGGACTGCCCCTGTTTCCTCTGCTTATAAAGAGGGACGGGGCGGACATTTCGGCCTTCCGCTTAAACAACCACCCACAATCTCTCCCATGATGCCGCATTCAACGCGTGCCGTTATGGGAGAGTGCGGTGGATACGGAACATGATTTGGCGTGGCCCAGCCCGCGTGTGCCCGTGCCCTGTCTTGGGCCTGGCCCAACAGCGCTCGGCACCGTGTCTGGCCCAGGCCCGGGGGCTCCTGTCGGTGTACTAGATTAGGGGTACCCTAGTACCCTGAACTTGTGCACGGGCAGTTGCAGCACCCCGCGGCAAAGGCTTGCCGGGCGAACGCCAAGATCCACCAAGGTTCCCTTGGAGCCATCCAAGAACAAAGTATTTAAGCTAAGGATACAAGACCCCGGCAAGAGGAGCTTGCCGGGAAGGCCAACCAAGGCGCTCCAAGGAACTTGCCGCGACGCGCCACGCGCTCCGGCAAGGCAACAAGGCCCCGGCAAGATGAGCTTGCCGGGAAGGCCAACCAAGGCGCTCCAAGGAACTTGCCGCGACGCGCCACGCGCTCCGGCAAGGCAACAAGCCCCGGCAAGAGGAGCTTGCCGGGAAGACCAACCAAGGTACCTCGAGGCCCGGTGAGCGACAAGCTTCCAGACCCAACAAGATAACAACAGCGGCAAGGCGCTTGCCGCGGCAGGCGGCCACTCTGCGTCCACGCTCCAGCGCATCCACCAACGTGTCGCTCTGGGGGCCTCTCCGGGCGTGCGTGGCGGGAGGCTGTGCAGCCAGCGGTGCGCAGTGGCATGCGAAGCTGACAAGATCACCATCGTGGCGAACGGTGGCGCCCCTAACGGTCCTTTTATGCACTATTCGGGCAACTCAAACGGGCATTTAATGCCCTTGTCCCCTGCCGTCAGAGTTAGGTAGGGTGCACTATACAAGCAACTGTATCAACTACCTCACTTTTTACGTTTTTACCCTCTTCTGCGTTGCCACCTGTCGGTGACCCCTTTAGCGTATAAAAGGAGGCCCATGCGCAACGTAGGGGGGTTCAGCTCATAGGTTCGGGGCCTCAGGCAGTTTGCTTCGATCCATCCGTAGCCCAGAGAACATCACACTCTCACTTTGGAGAGCAAGAACACCAGACAATACAACCAGACAAGCAGCAGTAGGAGTGTTATCTCTCCGGAGAGCTCCGAAGCTGGGTAAACTGCTCGTGTGCCTCGCCTCGATCTGCTCTTCGTGCGATCTCCGCCCCCCGCCGAACCGAAAGGGGCCCGGTCCGCCGGCCCCATAGGTGTTCGAGGATCAGTTTCCCCGACATCTTTGGGAAAAGGGCTACGCTAGGGTGGACTCCGACAAAGTTTTCGCACAAGTGTGCGAAAACTGCCATGGTCAGGACAACATTGGGGGTGAAGTCAAGGAGGCGGAAGCCATATGTGTTCATAATGTCACAAAAGAACTCCGAGAAGGGCGGGCAGAGCCCGCAGTAGAAGAATAGCGGGAAGAACGGGTACCCATTTGGAGCCGATTCCGAGGCAGCGGCTGGGAGTACCCTCGTGCGCGGATGCGCACGCGTCTCCGTCGCCCAAAAGAGGTAGAAGTACTCCCTCAGCTCCTGCACGCCGAGCTGGGGGGTGAAGATCGCCCGCTCCTTCCGCAGCGTCGCGAGCCGCTGCGCCTCGGCCGACCTCACGCCCTTTCCTTTGTCGGCTTTCGGGGCCATGGCGGAGGTGGTGGAGAAGGTCGACGGCGTGGTGATGCTGGTGGCAATTGGGAGGGCGGAGCGCTGCTCTCTCGGCTTCGAGGAGAAGGGGGGAGCGGCGGAGTTTGTGAAGAAAGAGTAGCAGCAACCAGCGAGGGGGAACGGATTGCCCCTGTTTCCTCTGCTTATAAAGAGGGACGGGGCGGACATTTCGGCCTTCCGCTTAAACAACCACCCACAATCTCTCCCATGATGCCGCATTCAACGCGTGCCGTTATGGGAGAGTGCGGTGGATACGGAACATGATTTGGCGTGGCCCAGCCCGCGTGTGCCCGTGCCCTGTCTTGGGCCTGGCCCAACAGCGCTCGGCACCGTGTCTGGCCCAGGCCCGGGGGCTCCTGTCGGTGTACTAGATTAGGGGTACCCTAGTACCCTGAACTTGTGCACGGGCAGTTGCGGCACCCCGCGGCAAAGGCTTGCCGGGCGAACGCCAAGATCCACCAAGGTTCCCTTGGAGCCATCCAAGAACAAAGTATTTAAGCTAAGGATACAAGACCCCGGCAAGAGGAGCTTGCCGGGAAGGCCAACCAAGGCGCTCCAAGGAACTTGCCGCGACGCGCCACGCGCTCCGGCAAGGCAACAAGGCCCCGGCAAGATGAGCTTGCCGGGAAGGCCAACCAAGGCGCTCCAAGGAACTTGCCGCGACGCGCCACGCGATCCGGCAAGGCAACAAGCCCCGGCAAGAGGAGCTTGCCGGGAAGACCAACCAAGGTACCTTGAGGCCCGGTGAGCGACAAGCTTCCGGACCCAACAAGATAACAACAGCGGCAAGGCGCTTGCCGCGGCAGGCGGCCACTCTGCGTCCAAGCTCCAGCGCATCCACCAGCGTGTCGCTCTGGGGGCCTCTCCGGGCGTGCGTGGCGGGAGGCTGTGCAGCCAGCGGTGCGCAGTGGCATGCGAAGCTGACAAGATCACCATCGTGGCGAACGGTGGCGCCCCTAATGGTCCTTTTATGCACTGTTCGGGCGACTCAGACGGGCATTTAATGCCCTTGTCCCCTGCCGTCAGAGTTAGGTAGGTTGCACTATACAAGCAACTGTATCAACTACCTCGCTTTTTACGTTTTTACCCTCTTCTGCGTTGCCACCTGTCGGTGACCCCTTTAGCGTATAAAAGGAGGCCCATGCGCAACATAGGGGGGGTCGGCTCATAGGTTCGGGGCCTCAGGCAGTTTGCTTCGATCCATCCGTAGCCCAGAGAACATCACACTCTCACTTTGGAGAGCAAGAACACCAGATAATACAACCAGACAAGCAGCAGTAGGAGTGTTATCTCTCCGGAGAGCTCCAAAGCTGGGTAAACTGCTCGTGTGCCTCGCCTCGATCTGCTCTTCGTGCGATCTCCGCCCCCCGCCGAACCGAAAGGGGCCCGGTCCGCCGGCCCCATAGGTGTTCGAGGATCAGTTTCCCCGACATCTTTGGTAAAAGGGCTACGCTAGGGTGGACTCCGACAAAGTTTTCGCACAAGTGTGCGAAAACTGCCATGGTCAGGACAGCATTGGGGGTGAAGTCAAGGAGGCGGAAGCCATATGTGTTCATAATGTCACAAAAGAACTCCAAGAAGGGCAGGCAGAGCCCGCAGTAGAAGAATAGCGGGAAGAACGGGTACCCATTTGGAGCCGATTCCGAGGCAGCGGCCGGGAGTACCCTCGTGCGCGGATGTGCACGCGTCTTCGTCGCCCAAAAGAGGTAGATGTACTCCCTCAGCTCCTGCACGCTGAGCTGGGGGGTGAAGATCGCCCGCTCCTTCTGCAGCGCCGCGAGCCGCTGTGCCTCGGCTGACTTCATGCCCTTTCCTTTGTCGGCTTTCGGGGCCATGGCGGAGGTGGTGGAGAAGGTCGACGGCGTGGTCATGCTGGTGGCAATGGGGAGGGCGGAGCGCTGCTCTCTCGGCTTCGAGGAGAAGGGGGGAGCGGCATAGTTTGTGAAGAAAGAGTAGCAGCAACCAGCGAGGGGGAACGGACTGCCCCTGTTTCCTCTGCTTATAAAGAGGGACGGGGCGGACGTTTCGGCCTTCCGGTTAAACAACCACCCACGATCTCTCCCACGATGCCGCATTCGACGCGTGCCGTTATGGGAGAGTGCGGTGGATACGGAACATGATTTGGCGTGGCCCAGCCCGCGTGTGCCCATGCCCTGTCTTGGGCCTGGCCCAACAGCGCTCAGCACCGTGTTTGGCCTAGGCCCGGGGGCTCCTGTCGGTGTACTAGATTAGGGGTACCCTAGTACCCCGAACTTGTGCACGGGCAGTTGCAGCACCCCGCGGCAAAGGCTTGCTGGGCGAACGCCAAGATCCACCAAGGTTCCCTTGGAGCCATCCAAGAACAAAGTATTTAAGCTAAGGATACAAGACCCCGGCAAGAGGAGCTTGCCGGGAAGGCCAACCAAGGCGCTCCAAGGAACTTGCCACGACGCGCCACACGCTCCGGCATGGCAACAAGGCCCCGGCAAGAGGAGCTTGCCGGGAAGGCCAACCAAGGCGCTCCAAGGAACTTGCCGCGACGCGCCACGCGCTCCGGCAAGGCAACAAGGCCCCGGCAAGAGGAGCTTGCCGGGAAGACCAACCAAGGTACCTCGAGGCCCGGTGAGCGACAAGCTTCCAGACCCAACAAGATAACAACAGCGGCAAGGCGCTTGCCGCGGCAGGCGGCCACTCTGCGTCCACGCTCCAGCACATCCACCAACGTGTCGCTCTGGGGGCCTCTCCGGGCGTGCGTGGCGGGAGGCTGTGCAGCCAGCGGTGCGCAGTGGCATGCGAAGCTGACAAGATCACCATCGTGGCGAACGGTGGCGCCCCTAACGGTCCTTTTCTGCACTGTTCGGGCAACTCAGACGTGCATTTAATACCCTTGTCCCCTGTCGTCAGAGTTAGGTAGGGTGCACTATACAAGCAACTGTATCAACTACCTTGCTTTTTACGTTTTTACCCTCTTCTGCGTTGCCACCTGTCGGTGACCCCTTTAGCGTATAAAAGGAGGCCCATGCGCAACGTAGGGGGGGGGTTCGGCTCATAGGTTCGGGGCCTCAGGCAGTTTGCTTCGATCCATCCGTAGCCCAGAGAACATCACACTCTCACTTTGGAGAGCAAGAACACCAGATAATACAACCAGACAAGCAGCAGTAGGAGTGTTATCTCTCCGGAGAGCTCTGAAGCTGGGTAAACTGCTCGTGTGCCTCGCCTCGATCTGCTCTTCGTGCGATCTCCGCCCCCCGCCGAACCGAAAGGGGCCCGGTCCGCCGGCCCCATAGGTGTTCGAGGATCAGTTTCCCCGACACCGGCCGGAAGGGGGATCCCTCACCGGTGGCCATCTTCATCATCCCGGTGCTCTCCATGACGAGGAGGGAGTAGTTCACCCTCGAGGCTCAGGGTATGTACCAGTAGCTATGTGTTTGATCTCTCTCTCTCGTGTTCTTGATTTGGCACGATCTTGATGTATCGCGAGCTTTGCTATTATAGTTGGATCTTATGATGTTTCTCCCGCTCTACTCTCTTGTAATGGATTGAGTTTTCCCTTTGAAGTTATCTTATTGGATTGAGTCTTTAAGGATTTGAGAACACTTGATGTATGTCTTGCCGTGCTTATCTGTGGTGACAATGGGATATCACGTGATCCACTTGATGTATGTTTTGGTGATCAACTTGTGGGTTCTGCCCAGGAACTTATGCATAGGGGTTGGCACACGTTTTCGTCTTGACACTCCGGTACAAACTTTGGGGCACTCTTTGAAGTACTTTGTGTTGGTTGAATAGATGAATCTGAGATTGTGTGATGCATATCGTATAATCATGCCCACGGATACTTGAGGTGACAATGGAGTATCTAGGTGACATTAGGGTTTTGGTTGATTTGTGTCTTAAGGTGTTATTCTAGTATGAACTCTATGATAGATTGAACGGAAAGAATAGCTTCATGTTATTTTACTACGGACTCTTGAATAGATAGATCAAAAAGGATAACTTTGAGGTGGTTTTGTACCCTACCATAATCTCTTTTTTTGTTCTTCGCTATTAGTTGCTTTGGAGTGACTCTTTGTTGCATGTTGAGGGATAGTTATATGATCCAATTATGTTATGATTGAGAGAACTTGCACTAGTGAAAGTATGAACCTTAGGCGTTGTTTCCTAGCATTGCAATACCGTTTACGCTCACTTTTACCACTTGTTACCTTGCTGTTTTTATAGTTTTAGATTACAAATACCTATATCTACCATCCATATTGCACTTGTATCACCATCTCTTTGTCGAGCTAGTGCACCTATTCAATTTACCATTGTATTGGGTGTGTTGGGGACACAAGAGACTCTTTGTTATTTGGTTGCAGGGTTGTTTGAGAGAGACCATCTTCATCCTACACCTCCCACGGATTGATAAACCTTAGGTCATCCACTTGAGGGAAATTTGCTACTGTCCTACAAACCTCTGCACTTGGAGTCCCAACAACGTCTACAAGAAGAAGGTTGTGTAGTAGACATTAGTCCTCGAGCCACAAGTGAAGGTAGGAGCATCAATCTAATCTAGCCTAGTGATCCACAACATCTATCATTCTCAGATCACATGAACCACCAGCTCTGGTTTGGTTGCAGATCGTCAATCATAATTTTGCATCCGAACTTTTTGACCTGAAAGAATCACCATGAATCCACACTGGACACTAGCAAATAACTGAATTAACACTTAATTCCTCTGTTCCAAAATATTTGAAGTTCTAGGTTTGTCCTAAGTCAAACCTACTTAAATATGAGCAATTTTATGTATATTCATTATGGCCACATGTGGACTTGCAGCCCGACAGATTCACGCCATAGCCATCTCAACTTCACTGGGCTCAAATCACTGTCCTCTCTTACTTCCAAGTTAAATAGGCCGTGGAGAACCTTGCAGCCTTATATGTCATGCCAATAGCTGATTAACACGCAGAGCATATAAACATGAAATGACACATACTAATCAAAGGCAAAATAAACCTATGCTGCAGGGCAACGATCTTTGGATCATCTATGTCAACCTATAATTTTTTATTGTTCCATGCTATTATATTATCTGTTTCTGATGTTTAATAGGCATTTATATGCTATTTTATATTATTTTTGGGACTAACCTATTAACCAAGAGCCCAGTGCCAGTTTCTGTTTTTTTGCCTATTTTAGAGTTTCACAGAAATGGAATACCAAGCGGAGTCCAAACAAAATGAAACCTTGCGATGATCTTTCTTGGACCGAAAGGAAACCAGAAGACTTGGAGATGAAGTCAGAGACGCAACGAGGCGGCCACGAGGTGGGAGGGTGCGCCGAGGGGGGTAGGGCGCGTCCCCCTACCTCGTGGGCCTCGTAGCTCCCTTGTCCTAGTTCCTTCGCCTATGTATACTCTTATACCCTGAAAACATCCAGGAGAGCCATGAAACCACTTTTCCACCGCCACAACCTTCTGTACCCGTGAGATCCCATCTAGGGGCCTTTTTCGGCGTCCTGCCGGAGGGGGACTCGATCACAGAGGGCTTCTTCATCAACACCATTGCCTCTCCGATGATGCGTGAGTAGTTTACCACAGACCTACGGGTCCATAGCAAGTAGCTAGATGGCTTCTTCTCTCTCTTTGATTCTCAATACCATGTTCTCCTCGATGTTCTTGGAGATCTATTCAATGTAATACTCTTTCGCGGTGTGTTTGCCGAGTTCCGATGAATTGTGGATTTATGATCAGATTATCTGTGAATATTATTTGGTTCTTCTCTGAATTCTTATATGCATGATTTCGTTTGGCCTACTAGATTGATCTTTCTTGCAATGGGAGAAGTGCTTAGCTTTGGGTTCAATCTTGCGGTCTCTTTTCCCAGTGACAGTAGGGGCAGCAAGGCACGTATTGTATTGTTGTCATCGAGGATAAAAAGATGGGGTTTTCATCATATTGCTTGAGTTAATTTCTCTACATCATGTCATCTTACTTAATGTGTTACTCTGTTCTTCATGAACTTAATACTCTAGATGCAGGCAGGAGTCAGTCGATGTGTGGAGTAATAGTAGTAGATGCAGAATCGTTTCGGTCTACTTGACACGGACGTGATGCCTATGTTCATGATCATCGCCTTAGATGTCGTCATAACTATGCACTTTTCTATCAATTGCTCGGCAGTAATTTGTTCACCCACCATAATATTTTCTATCTTGAGAGAAGGCACTAGTGAAACCTATGACCCCCGGGTCTCTTTTCCTTATTATTAAATCTCGTTTACATCTTGCTAGTTTCTGATCTACTATTTTGCAATCTTTTACTTTTCGATCTATAAACCAAAAATACCAAAAATATTTACTTTACTGTTTATCTATCTCTATCAGATCTCACTTTTGCAAGTGACCGTGAGGGGATTGACAACCCCTTTATCGCGTTGGGTGCAAGTTGTTGATTGTTTGTGCAGGTATTCGGTGACTTGTGCGTTGTCTCCTATTGGATTGATACCTTGGTTCTCAAAACCGAGGCAAATACTTACGCTACTTTGTTGCATCACCCTTTCCTCTTCAAGGGAAAACCCAACGCAAGCTCAAGAGGTAGCAACAACCTCCCTACAACTATTTTGTATTAGTTTTTTTGCATCAAAAGCTTTAGCAGTTTCACTTGAAAGAGCCATCTAGTTGTCTCCTTGGAATAAATTAAAAAAGCACAATTAGAACTGAAGCTACGGATTGCAAAAAAATCTGACTTACCACCATGCACAAATGAATCTGGAAACTATGTTCTCGAGCTGAGAGAGACACTTTCTAAGTGGGACATTGTGTTGGTAAGAGTCAAGGTTCTGTTCGAGTTGGGCGTCCTTGCACGTCCACAGTGACAACAGGTGATACACCTCTTACTATACTAATCACATTTATAGATATAGGGAAGACCCAATATTCATGTAAAAGCTGGTAGACTGTAGTGCCAATGAGGCACAATAAAAAGACAATGTATACAACATGTTTTTTGCTAATTACCTGCAAAGTAAGTCTTGTCATTGATGCTACTCAGTATACTCTAGAACTACTTAGTCTTGTAAATATATCGCAACTTACTTCAAGGCACAGGGTGAATCTCTATATATTTGTTTCATTCGTGAAGCCATGAAACAATGGTCCACATCACGAAAGGAATATTTTGCTTCCTTGATCTCCAAAATTTCCAGGTAAATAATCATGTCAAATAAACTTCTCTAAATGTGCTCCAGATATGGAACCTTGCATGGAGCAACCCTGCATCCGAATTTCGAGAAAGAGTTATCGCAAACCCCAACTTCTAGTGAACGTCGTAGGACAATCAGACAAACAGAAAGACAAACAAAAATTTAAAACACCAAGGAAAAAGTAAGGACCAATCTTTATCTTTTAAGATGTCCATTGCTTCGTCTGGGTGCGAACAACACTTGAGCACCATGCTGAACAACTAATTTCATCCACTATGTGGTAAATGTAAAACAAGATTCTTTTGAAGCTAATCCGAGTGTAGGCAATAAGTGTGCCCGTTTGCAAGGAAGAAAACCCTGGTTTAATAGATGTCCATAACTCTTTACTGGATATAGAAATACAAAAACAATGGCCCTTTTCCATAGCAGTGAAATAACATGCGTCTAAATAAAAAACACAAGGCTGCTAATGATGTATTGAAACCATGTGTAACCTGCATCCAAAAACCTCAATGGAAACACACCAAGGATGGCTGTTTTCACCATGGAACCAACATACAAGGCACTAAATGTGGCAACCGGTTCAAATGTATGCAATTACCAAGGAAGTTCGATCAGAAACACCAAACTGAATAGAAGAATAAATATATCAGCCGTACAGATCTCATCATAACATTGGCTTATGTAGCACTAATCAATGCCAAAAGAAAACCTGTCTTACTTCATGTATTCATTATCATAAAACTTAATTTTTATTCTAAACAATGGAAGGGGAAAAGGTCCCTGCTCACCCCATCTAAATTAATGGAGCACTGGAGCCTATAGACCAGGAACCACATGCACAAAAAGCGAAAATGCAAACCAACCATCTTCAGTACATACTGCCAAGCTCAATCTAACCATATATTAACAGGCACCTACCCTTTCATCCACCATGAAAATGTGGCATTGAAGTAACTCATTCTTCACACAATGTAGGTTGACAGAACTAAATAGAATTGCCATAGCATCAGCAAGGCACAACTAATGGACTGACCAACAAATGAAAAAGCACCTCACACTGAATTAACATAGACCAAACTACAAAACCAATCGAACTGGTGCTGATAGTTCAGGGGAGTCGATGGGGATAATTCAGACATCATATAATGATTAATCTCACAACAAATCCAGTGGTGCTAATGTTTCCATTATAAGCCTTACGGTACATGTAGCATTTAGATCTTTGCATAAAAAGGGGCGTGAGACTATAGAAGAACAATATAAATGACCCTACCAGTGATATTGGCGCTAGTAGAACACTGGTAGAACACTGGTCATTGCATACATGTAGGGGGACTTGAGTGTGAGAAGAAAATTGCACTTGCAGTGAACTGAATATCATGCCTATTATTGGATTCTCTAGATGAAAATATCATGTGTGCTAAAACAATATTATCTCAATGATTATGAGGAATTAGAAATTAAGATGGTTGGCTAAAGTGTTCTCTTACCTGAATTGGCTGGTCCGTGCCAACAACAAAAACATTCTTGGCAAATGTGTTCCTCATGCAAACATTGGAATAGCTCACCCAATGGATATGGCTGGAACAATTATGTTTCTACTACTTGTGGAGGGCATCGCTGGTGAACTTGCAACAATGAGGAAGTCATGGTCTGCTTGAAGTGCTTGAAGTCTGCAGCTTCATATTGGTTGCTCCCCTAGCTAATCCACCTTCCAAACAGCCCGAGTCAAATCACTAAAATCTTAGGTCCACTGTGAGTATGCAAGACAATCAGAAACAACTAAATACATTCTCTTAAAGCAAAAAATGAAAATCACTCAGCAAAGATTCAAGATTTGGTTAATTTCCATGAATCCCAATCAATTCAGGAACCAAACATGTCAATCATCCAAGAGAAATGCAAGCTTTAAAAAATTATTGATGATTCACTCAAGAGGAACACACGGGCTGGAGCACTTGCTGAGCTCCAAGACATGAGGAGGAGCTTGACTAGATCCATTCTGCTGCCTCTCCTTTGGAACTCTATGAGTAAATCAAGGAGGCATAGATGGTGATGGGGTGGTAGCGGGACAGAGAATGGAGGGATGCAGGTGTGGAGAGTAGATGGACAAGGGGGCAAGCGCACCGGCCGTTCTCGAAGAGGAACATGGGAAGCCACGTCGATAGTGTGCGAATAGGAGGGATGGCGGCCATGGCGCCAGCGTGCCGAGAGGAGTGTGGCGACAACGACGAAGCAGGAGTTACCACCGGGGAGATCCACGACGGCAGCACGGCGGCGAACGGGCACGGGTGGCAGGCCAGAAACCCTAGCACAAGCTCTTTTTTTTTTGAGAAATCCTAGCACAGGCTCTTGGAAGTGAATGAGGTACACAAGGGGTTTTGTGCGCCCGTGCTAGAGCGAGAGGCCGACGAAGACCAAACACAACCGACTATAGTGGGCCTACTGACAGCGATACATCCACTTACAAATGGCCCAACCAATGCCCTCCAAAGCCCCAACGAACCAGAGCGCGGCATTTTGTGGGAGCTTAGTATCTGTAGCGATGAGTTGGGCACACATAGACATATGACCGGGGTGGCGGAGTAACCAAATCGGCACCATTGCTGCCGAAGCACCATCGGCCCGGCGATGACACAACCAATCGCACTGCTTCCACAAAGGGACTCACCTCACAAATCTTAGTCCTTTTTTTATAGTATCAACACATGTATGGACTCAAAGTGATGTTAGATCACGATAAGCTATGAAAGGATCCGGAGGTTGTAGCTTGACAATGTAGTACTTCACCATTGGGTTACTAGTTTGGATGCATGTAAGCCCGCCTCATAGTGTTTGGGGGCAATGAAGCATGTCTTGACTTTTAATTCCAAGCCAATCCACACAAAATAAATTAGCTACATGATGTTTTTGCCATCTTTTTGGTTGCCCATGTTTTTCACAGTGTTGCAAGAAAAATAAACTGGAGTTACTAGGAAGCATGAGTATCCTAGATCATTGGCGGGGAACCAAGTAAGAGCCAAGATTTTGGCGATGACAAAATTAGTATGCTTGTATGTTGATAGTTCACACACTTTTGAATCACAATTTAATTATAGAAAAGTTGATACTATTATACTCCAGAATCTTCTTCAAGTTTCTAAGATGCTTTATCAATTTCTATACAAGCTTATGAAACAATGGACAAGTACAGCCATAAATGCACACATGAACATAATAATAGACATACATTAATTTTGAAGTAATGTGTCACTTTAGAACTATATTTATTGTAGCAAAATACTTTATTAAACATCTCAAACAAGGTTTAGAATTGTTCAAAAAAAACAAGCTTTAGAAGTACACACACAGACACAACATTTGCACAACAAATTGTATATGTAATGATTAATATTACAAATCTATGACAGCATGTAACTTATACATGAGCATGTTTATATTGTTAGTTTTGCTTCCTATAATTCAGAATAATATTTATTAATTTATAGTGAAAATATCAATAAAAGTAGCGTAAGTTTATTGACAAAATCAACTATGATAAGTGAAAATGTTTAGTATAAATATATACAAGAAATTACATTTGCACAGGGATGTAAAAACAACGCTATTTTGCGGTAAAACCATACTATACTACTGTTCATTCTATCAGGATCGACTATTTACTGCCAGTAGTAATCGGGTCAAACCAATAGTACTAATTCTATATACATAAAATACTTATCCCCACTATGTTATTTATCTCAACGTGAAAGCTATCCACATAAGCAACTAACCACGTTAGTGTTCTCTTACTAGCTTAGAAGAGGGATGCACCATAAATTGATCAACCCTACAATTATAACTCCAACTAGATGACCCGTTGCGTTGATGGCGCAAAAGGCGAGAGCAAACTAAGTATTCAAACAATGCATGTAAAAAAATTAGACACCGATAAAAGCATAAAGAAATGGGTACTTAAGTATGATGTTCTTAAATAACATTATAAAAAGTTTAAGATAACTTTTTTTATACTCGTGTTAATACACAAGCTACATAGGTTGATGCATCATATAGAGTGAGTGAGTGAAACAATGTTGAAGAAAACATTCGAAGGCTCTATAAATTCATCATCTCACCTTCCATATGACAATTACTTCCACCTATTTAAAAACAAAAGTTCCAAAGTTCCATTTTCTTGTAGTATGTACATTGCACTCAGGTTGATTCAGACTACTTAATGGTTGGAGTTATAGTAAAACGTCAGTAAGCATTTGTGATGCCTCGTTGTGGTGGGTATTCTCCTGATCGTCGGCGCCTCTGAACAATCTGTTTCCAAGATCAACATTTATATGTTCACTCAATAGCTAGAAACAACCCTCCTTGACAAACCTCAAGTTTAGCATCCACACACATGTAGAGAACTCCACAAGCTGAGAAGATTATTCATCATTCATCATCAAGAACACCATACACGCTCCTGCACCAATTGCTTTAGTAAGGTAGCTACGTAGAAGTATTGAGGAATGAGTGAGTGGAAGAATGTTGGAGAAAGTGTGCGATTTCTCCATTCATCACGTTTCTTCCCTTATGACAAATTTTATCATTCCGCAAAAAAAAGACAAAATTTTATTAACTTCAAAGCAAAATTTCCAAAGTTACTTCTTCATTTATGTACATTCGACTCGCTTAATTTGGGTTATTTATGGACTAACCATGAGTCATGATCAAACATGGTCAAGATTTTATCGCAGGTAAAACCCTAGAAGTTATCCGGCAAATCGCAAATCTTATTCCGCATGAACAATTTGAAAATCAATGAGCATTTTTTTAAATTTGTGAATATATTTTAAATTAATGATTTTCTTATATATGTGAATAGTTTTCAAAACTTGTGAACATGTTTTAGAAGCTATGTATATTTTTCAAAATTGTGGTGTTGGGCCCGCCCACCGTAAGTGTTGTGCGCGATTGCTCCACTACTATGTGCACTTGGTTGTGTGCATACTAATGAGGAACACTAGATGAGAAAAAAATCGTATGTCAGATTTGTTTGCCTACTTTTAGATGCTTCCACACTAGTGTAGTATTTCTTTTCTTTCTATCATACCTATTGTTTTGTAGAGTCTTCTAGTTGTGAGTAGCTATGAGTAGAATCTTGAAACTTACATAATGTTTTCTAGAGTATTCCAGCTATAAGTAGAAGTATGTGAGGGCTTCCCAAAGCCCTATAAATGGAGGTCCTCACCTCTACTTTGTAACACAGACTATGTATCCACTACCTATAATAGAACTTGTTGTTCTTATCTAAGATCTTGGAGTAGATCTTGTGC
Organism: Triticum aestivum; assembly: GCF_018294505.1. Classification (NCBI taxonomy): domain Eukaryota; kingdom Viridiplantae; phylum Streptophyta; class Magnoliopsida; order Poales; family Poaceae; genus Triticum; species Triticum aestivum. The sequence continues at coordinate 709,853,112 of NC_057807.1, forward strand.
TCTAGAAGTTCTGGATTGAACTCTTGCTGCCATATCGGCCTACATTCGCCTCTAGTGCGATATCTAGCGCAGCAGGTTGAAGTTGTTACTTCAACACTTGTGTTGTACACATTGTAGCAGCAAAGTGGAGTTGCTCCTCCACAACCTTTGTGCTGCTTCAGGTGGCATAAGAGCCTCGTTGACCCACACTAGTTCTTGATGTCCTCTTCGAGAGCAAGCTGTAGCAAGCAATGGAGCAATTGGAGAAGAGGATGGATGCTGCAGAACAACAAATCAAAGAGCTGCATGAAGATCTTAATCAAAGATTTGACCAGCTGGTTGAGATGATAAGAAAGGGTGTTCCCCCTGCTACCAATGAAGGAGATTCATCTAAAGAAGAAGATGTTCATCAAAGAAGAAGGGGAGGTAATCTTGGAGCAAGACCGCCACGACAACATGTTGTTTAACGTGCTTCAAGAAGGCCAATTTATGTTCAAGCTTCTGAAGGTGAAGAACATGATGATGCCCTTGAAGAGCCAGATCTCTAAGCATATCGGAGAGTACCCAACCCTACATATGCAAGAGATACATACATGGTTAAAGCTGAGATCCCAACTTCTAATGGAAATATTGATATTGAAGGGTGTCTAGATTGGTTATATGAAGTGGAGACTCTCTTTGAGGTCATGGAGGTTCCGGAAGATTGTAGAGTTCCTTTGGTCGCATACAATCTGAAAGGAGGAGCCGGTGCATGGTGGCATCGCGTTCAAGAAGAGCGCAGGCTGAGAGGAGAACCTCATGTGAGAACTTGGCAGCAAATGAAAAGTCTCTCGAAAGGGAGATTTTTGCCCGCTGATTGTGACCAGATCCTATTTATCCAATTTCAAAATTGTGCTCAAGGAAATAGGACCGTTTCAGATTACACGGAGGAGTTTCTAAGGCTACAAGTGAGGTGCAACTTTGCTGAAACTGAAGATCAACAAGTTGCAAGGTACATCAATGGTCTCAATGATGCTATTCAAGATCGATTGATGATGCAACAAATCTGGTTCGTTGATCAAGCACAAGCTCTAGCCTTAAAGGACGAGAGGTTTGTGAGGACAAGAAAGGCAACTAAAGCTCCATATCCTCCATATCCTCATACCGAAGACTCATCTAGGAGTCAGCCTAATAGAGTGGAAGAAAAGACCGCTCCACCAAAGGCAAAACAACCCATCCAAAAGCAAACTAGAGGCAAGGGTAAGTCCAATGAAGGCCCAAAATGCTATAAATGTGGTGAAGAGGGACACATATCCAGCGGCTGCCAACTAAGGAAATTTGTTAACACAACTATCCATGATGGCGAAGGCGATGATGAAGAATACAAATCTGAAGATGTACTGGGACAAGAGGTTTGTCAATAAGAAGGTGAGGAGGTGGTATGTGTGATTCAGCGTCTCCTATGTTCCACACCACAACCCGGTGACACACAATGGAAGAAAATATTTGAGAGCAAATGCACAGTGAATGGCAAGGTATGCAAGTTAGTGATTGATAGTTGCAGTTGCGAGAATCTTATCTCGCAGAAGTTGGTGAGCCATTTAAAGCTTGATACTCATGATCATCCAATCCCCTACACTATTGGGTGAATCAAGAAAGGAGTGAATATGAGGATCACTAAACAATGCAACCTGCCACTTTCCTTGGGCAAGCATTATCGCTTAAATGTGTTGTGTGACGTAGTTGATATGGACGCTAGCCATGTTCTTCTTGGGGAGACCTTGGCAATTTGATGTGGATACTACACTCAAGGACAAGGAAAATTCTTATTCTTTCATTTGGAACAAGAGAAAGATCATTATCTTACCAAACCAAACCGAAGGTAATACCTCTAAGGAGGAGGGGAAAACTATGTTAACTATCTCCCATACCTCTCATGAGTTTATGGAAGACTTGAAGGAGGCAGATTTGTGTGCTGCACTTGTTGGAAAAGGAGAAGAGCACCTGACTATTGAAATTCCAGTAAAGGTACATGGTTTATTGGCAGAATTTCATAACATACTTGGAGAGCCACAAGGCTTGCCACATATGAGAGGAATTCAACATAGAATTGAGTTAATTCCGGGAGTAAGTCTTCCTAATCTTCCATACTATCGAATGAGCCCAAAGGAGCACGATATATTGAAGGAGAAAGTAGAGGAATTGTTGCAAAAGGGGCACATTCGAGAAAGTATTAGCCCATGTGATGTACCATCCTTACTTGCGCCAAAGAAAGATGGATCTTGGCGCATGTGTACAGACAGTACAGCCATTAACATGATCACCGTAAGGTATAGATTCCCGATTCCCCGTCTGGATGATATGTTGGATCGGCTTATTAGATCAAGAGTGTTCACAAAGCTATTTTTAAGAAGCGGATATCATCAAATCCGTATCAGACCTGGGGATGAATGGAAAACCACCTTCAAGACAAAGGAAGGGTTGTTTGAACGGCTAGTCATGCCATTTGGACTCTCAAATGCACCAAGTACCACTACTAGGGAAAAGCCTAGCAGCATCGCGGGTTTTAGGCCTAGCAGCAGCGCGGGTTTTAGGCCTATCAGTAGCGCGGGAAGGAGCGCTACTGATAAGGCGCTACAGCTAAAGCTTACCAATAGCGTGCCTAGACCCACGCTACTGCTAAATTGACTTAGTAGTAGCGCTTCTACGGAAGAGCGCTACTGGTAATTAGTAGTAGCGCTTCTCTTTGCCCGCGCTACTACTATTATTTAGTATTTTATTTCTTTTTTATTTCATGTTGTATTCATACACCTTTACACGAGTTTTCATACAACAAGAATTTAGAGATTGTTGTTACATCATAATGAGTTATTATATCACGGGGTGAAAGAACCGTGGACTAGTTTCAAGTGGAAGTCCATCCACTTGAAACTAATCCGCGGTTCTTTCACCCAATGATATAATAATATCATCATCATCATCATATCATTAACAACTTATCATCATAATACATCATTGTCATATGACACCTCCTCAAGATCAACTTAGCAAATTGGTCACTAGTCGTAATCACAAGTACTCCTCATTATCAACTCTAACATATTACCACATAATAAACATATTGTACCTCATAGGACCTACTACATAAGATTAAGACCTACTACATTTTCTAAGGTAAAATAGCAAAAAACAAGATAGCCCCTGACTCTCCATTATGGAGAATGGAGATTAGCCTGTCTCCAATTCTTGCCTTTCGCTGAATGTTACTTCCAAGAACCTCCTTGCGAATGTCCATACATTTCTTCCATTCTTTGATGAACATGTGTTCACCGGTTTTAGAAATCCGATATGCACAGGTGAGCTCCCTAGATTTACCTGGCAGTATGTTCAGAACTGTAAGGCGACCATTCAGATACATCAGATGAGGCACACAATCCATCGGGAATTTCTGTTGAAAAACATAGTAATAACTTCGTAGTTAGCAATGATGTACTAGTTTTAGAAGTATGCAAAAGATGCACGGATGTCGTAATAGTAAAAAATATTACCAGGGTATCTCCAGAGAAGTTACCGTGGTTCAACACGTGCACTAGTGGCACGTATTCACCATAATTTGGAGGAGTTCGATAATAGTTATTGTAATCCTCAAGAAGAGTACAAAATGCGATCAGATGATTTTTCTCCTTATAAGTTAATTCAGAGCCATCGGTGTAGTGGGTTTTGTCTACCATCTTCCGCATGAAGAATCAAAATAAGCTGTCAATGGAAATAAGTTGTCAACTATTTTCAAATAAACAATATAAATTAGTTAATAACTATGTTTGAGAAACTCACATAGCGGTACAATCGGAAGCGTATCAACAAGGACCCAAATGTCCATATTGTCTTGCTCGATGCCAGGATCACCAAGATCCATGGTGACAATCATACCCTCATAAAAACCATACATTTTGCAAAGTGCTTCCCAATTTTGGCAACCAAAATGGGTTACGCTCTGAGCATTGCACAAATTTACTTCAAAATCCATATCATGATGGGTCCTCAGGTGTATTTTCTTTGTTTCAAAATTTTCATGGTCTTCAAAACACATCCTCTCCAAGACATAGCGTCTTGCATGGCATGGGATAAGCTAGTCGAATTGTAAAAGATGAAAATTAGACGTTGAAATAGTTGAAGTCATGCTGAATTACAAAAAAACACTTGTCGTTGTTGCGTACCGTTTCAACATCAAGGTCTCCTCGAGCTTAATGCTGAAGCGCCGATCTTCATCCAGCTCAACGAACCTATCGCACATACCTCGATCGTCGTGGAACCAGCTGCACTCCCCCGGGAGACTGTCGTCGTCCGAGTATGACATTTCCTACGTTCATAATTCAAAGATTAAACTTGTACATATTCTAACACAAGTCATGCCAGAATTCACGGAAAAATCCGGCATGACCTTTGTTAAAAAAGGACATATCGAGCGCCTGAAATTTACCGGAACGAAAATTAATCAACACTCCGGCAAAACATAGGCCACTCGGAGGTGTAAACTGAACATGAACGGCCACTTGGGCAACCACATATCCTATTTGAGCAACACAAGATATACATGGATATTTGGTGGTCTCACCTTGATGTCAGAGGGGGTCGGTGACGAGGACGACGGCGGGGATGATGGAGGGCTCCTTGATTTCTGCAAAAGCAAAAACCGTATAAGTTATCACTAATACATCCCGAATAATTGCTTAAACTAAAAAATAACAACAAATATGACATGTTCAACTAGTTTAATTAATTCAACTAGTTCTTACTAAATATAAACTTACTATAAATAGAAAAAAAACTATTTCTTTCTAAAAAGAAAGTAGTTCAACTAGTTATATTAATTATCTTGCTAAAAATACATTAGTTCTATTAATTCAACTAGTTCAACTAGTTTATTAATTTACTTAAACTAGTTCAACTACAACTACAACTACAACTACAACTAAAGTAGTTCAACTACAACTACAACTAAACTAGTTCAACTACAACTACAACTACAACTACAACTACAACTACAACTACTATTAATCGGGATCGGGAGGCGGCGGTGCTGGGTGGGCTCGGGTGGCGGCGGTGAGGTCGAGGGCGGTGGGAGGAGGGCTGTCGGCGGAGGAGGGAGGAGGGGCGGCCGCAGGCGGAGGGAGGAGGGCGGTGGCAGAGGAGGGAGGGGCGGCCGCAGGCGGAGGGAGGATGTGTGAGGAGGAGGGAGGGGCGGCCGCAGGCGGAGGGAGGATGTGCGAGGAGGAGGGAGGAGGGACGGAAGGAGGGAAGTACCTCGGCGGCGGATGGACGAAGGCGGCGGCGGCGGCGACGCACGACGACGGTTATCGGCGCGCGGGCGAGAGTGAGAGTGTGAGTGAGAGAGAGGGCCGGTCGTGCACGTGGGGATAAGGTAGGGATAGTTGTAGCGCGTTTGCCAAAATGCGCTACAGCTAATCTGAATAGCAGTAGCGCTTTCCATATAAAGCGCTACTGCTAAGTGTAAGTATACAAAAATACATCAATGCAAAAATACATTGGCCATCAATGATCTTTTTGTGTACAATCTAAATTGTCAATATAAGTCCTCTCAGGTAGGAACCGGAGAGGACTCATATTGCGGCCACAAATTCTACACATAGAGTTCAGTGAAGACCAATTGGTTGTGATAGTTTCAGAAGTAACATATTTAAGGTGGTAAACACTCTGTTCGCGGAGCGAGGTGAGACTAAACTTGTGGGCTGATCTTAGCAGTAGCGATTTTCTTAGAAGCGCACTGCCGCTAACTTCTATAGTAGTAGCGCGGTTCTGTATAGGGCGCTACTGCTATAACTAGCTGGGTTGCGAGGTCATGGCAATTAGAGCAGTAGCGCGGTTTGGTGTGGACGCGCTACTGCTATTTTCCTTTTAGCAGCGCGTTTTGCTATCACGCGCTGCTGCTAAATAGCAGTAACGTCGTATTTTGAGGAGCGCTGCTGGTAAGATTCTGTGTATAGGCTTTTCCCTAGTAGTGTACCTTTATGTGCTTAATGAATCAAGTCCTTCGACCCTTCTTGTCCCACTTTGTTGTGGTCTATTTCGATGACATCTTGATTTATAGCAAAGATGAGGATGAACACTTTGATCACATTCAGAAGGTGCTAGAAGTACTAAGGGAACATGAGCTCTACGTCAACTTCAATAAATGTGTTTTCCTGTAAACACAACTTTTTTTCCTAGGATTCATCATAACATGTGACGGTATTCGTGTTGATGATTCTAAGGTTGAAGCAATCCGAGAATGGCCAACTCCGAAGACCATTTCTGAGGTAAGAAGTTTTCATGGCCTTGCAACTTTTTATAGACGATTTGTGAAGAATTTCAGCACTAGCACGGCACCAATTATCGAATGTTTGAAGAAAGGAAAGTTCCAATGGACACAAGCAGCGGAAGCTAGTTTCAGTGAAATTAACAAAAACTATCACAAGCTCCTGCCTTGGTGCTATCTGATTTCAACAAGACTTTTGCGTTGGAGTGTGATGCAAGTGGAGTATGCATTGGAGCTTTCCTATCTCAAGAAAGGAAGCCCCTTGCTTTGTTTCGTGAGAAGTTAAATGAAGTTAGACAAAAATGAAGTACCTATCAGCAAAAATTATATGTTGTTTTCAGAGCGTTGAAAATTTGAGAAGTTTATTTGCTGTTGTTCGATGAGAATTTGTACTATAAATAGTACGACAATATTTTGTACCAATATTTATGTGGAGCAAGGAGTGCCCACGGATATTGCATGCGTGTCATGCACGTGCACTCGTGCACGCGTGTACATTGAAAACGGTTGGCTAAAAGAAATTTTAATAGGCGAATGGCCGGTTAATTTTTATTTTTTTTAGGGGAATGGCCGGTTAATTGATTAACTGTACATTAAGTTAGCTTAATGTCTAGCTGGGTGCGCGAACCAACCATTATTTCAGGATTTCCGGCGACGCGCTTTTAGTGGGAGGAGACGTTCCCGTCGACGACGAGGCGCCTACGGTGACTTCGTAAATCTCAAGATGATATGTCGGCTCAGTCTCTCAGAGGTGCTTATAAGGATAGGGTGTGCGTGTGTGCGTTCATAAGGATGAGTGTATGCGCGTATATATGAGCGCTTGTGTCTATACTAATGCTCAAAAAAAATGTCTACTCCCTCCGTCCGCGAATAAGTGTACATCTAGCTTTTGTTCTAAGTCAAAGTTTTAAAATTTTGACCAACTTTATAAAAAAATAGTAGTAACATATATGACATCAAATTGATATATTATGAAAGTACATTTCAAAACGAATCTAGTGATGCTAATTTGGTGCCATAAATGCTTTTACTCTTTCCTAGAAATTTGGTCAAAATATTAAAACTTTGACTTAAGACAAAAGCTAGATATACACTTATTGGCGGACGGAGGGAGTAGGTGGGTGCAGCTGCACTGCATGGCCATGCAAGTTTGAGAAGGGGTGCGTACATGGAGCGCACCGGTTGATCGGTGGTTACCCTAGCATTATATGCATGAAAAGACCCGCGTACTTTTTTTTTGCATGGTAAAAGAAAAAAAGACCCGCGTACTAGCTGGGGTTGCATGTACGTAATGCTAATACGAATGTGTCCCATTATATGTACGCATACCAGAATACGTGTCCGCCTCGCCGGTACATACATATATCTCGAGTAACGAGTACCGGCCAGCCCGTGTTCATACGTACTCAAATACCACGAAGATCATGCATCGAGCGGAAGCACTCCAGGCCCGCGCGCAGCCACGTAGCTAGCTAGGTACGTATAGTAATTGTTCCATTATGTGCAGGCTTGTGCATCAAGAACACCGAAGGTCACTGAAAAAAAAACGAAGGAGATAAACGCACGGTGATCCTTATCAAGTGCAAGAAAATCGGAAAGGTGACGGCGGCTGGTGCAGCGCCCTACCCGTCTCCATCTCCCTATAAATACTCACCCCATCCAGCTATCGAGGGGAAGAATGCATGCACGAAGCACCCACGGGGAGCCACCAAGAGATCCATCCATCATCCATCCATAGCACGCCTCAAGCATCACGCACCAGCCAGGAGATCGACGCGAGCTCGGCTGTCTTCTGGAGTAGACTGCCGGAAGGGAGGTAGCATAGCCGGCGCCGTACGCGAGGAGCGCGTGCATCAGCGACGAGGCAACGATGCCGATCGTTTTCTCGCAAGGTGAGGATCGGAACTAGTCTCCCCCTCCCGTCCAATCTCTTCCCTCTCTCTGCATCCCTCCCGATGGTGGTGACCGGAGCTGCGGCCAGACGGCCGGAGTCGAGGCTGGCCGTCGGCTCCATCGCATCTGACGCCGCCCCGGGGTTGCCGTCTATGCATGACCCCGACGCACTCTCAACTGGCGACGATGAGCCGGGGCCGCCGTGTGTGCGCGGCCTCCGGCGTGCCCGTCGCTCACGACTACGATGTACCGGGGCTGTGCGCCTTCGGTGCACTCTCCACCGGCGACGACGAGCCGGGACCGCCGTGTGTGCGCGGCCACCGGCGTGCCCGCCGCTCACGCCGATGACGTGCCGGGGCTGTGCACCCTCGGTGCACTCCACCGGCGACGACGAGCTGGGACCGCTGTGTGTGTGCGGCCTCTGGCGTGCCCGCCGCTCACCACGACGACGTGCCGGGGCTGTGCGCCCTCGGTGCACTCTCCACCGGCGACGACGAGCCGGGATTGCCGTGTGTGCGCGGCCTCCGGTGTGCCCTCCGCTCACGACGACGTGCCGGGGCTATGCGCCCTCGGTGCACTCTCCACCGGCGACGACGAGCTGGGACCGCCGTGTGTGCGCGGCCTCCGTCCCGCCCGCCGCACGAGACGACGACGTACCAGGGCCGTCGACCGTGCGCGGTCCCTGGTGCACCCTCCGCTGTCCAGTCCACGGCAACACCATCGTGCCGGGACACGGTGGCACGCATCACGACGACCCTCTGTAACCATGGAGGCGGCACGAGTCACGATGACTCGTCGTAACTATCGCGGCGGAGACATCATCCGGTTTAGGTTGGGACACGCTTAGGTGCATCTCGCGACCTCCTTTGTCAGCACGAACACGTGTCAGGGTCCGCTCATGTCTAGTGGCTCCCAGTCCGGCACTCCATGTCGGTGGCGTGCGGCTCTTGTGCCGTCGCCGGCCGCCCCGAACGGTGTAAGGTGGCGACTTCCTTCGCCATGGGCCGCGGTGTATGCGGTCATCGATGGATGTGTGCACTCCATGTGCCGCATGTCCATCCATTCCTTCTTCTCCTTTCGACATCTACTCCCGCGGGGCATACCCCTCGCACTTCCGGCGAAGCTACAAAGCCATCAACGATGTCCAAGCCAAGCCCAATCATGCATGCTACCCAGCTCCAACAACATAGACGCCGCTCCAGACCGACGAGGCAAAACGGTGTAGGCGGGCATGGCCGGAGCAAAGGCCACGTTTTTGACGGCGCGTGTACCACCTAGTACATGGACGACACACACCAGCACCATGCATGAGGAACGCGAAGCAAAGACCGAAGACAACGACTGCGCAGCTTAATCGAAGGTGTCCCGCGGTACTGTCTGTGGGAGTAATTAACTGGGGGCTTCCCGAGGCCCCCGGGAACCAGGTGACGATGATCGCTTGATCACTTGGGCCGCGCAAGCAGGCCCCCATTTTCTTTTTCTTGTTCTCATATTTGTGTACTTTGTACACTGGCACGCCCGCCACACTTTGCACCCCGGGTCAAGGGAGACGCTTATATGAAACCTTCTATATTTTTTGTATGAGTTGCGTCTTTCCCTTTTTCATGTCAAACAACTGTCTAAAGAGTTCATTAATTATAGCGACCATCAATCATTGAAGCATTTTAGAAATCAAAAGCATGTTGACCGCATGCTAGCAAGATGGGCGGCATATCTGGAGAGGTTTAACTATCTCATCGTGCATAAATTTGGAATAACTAACAGAGTGGCTGATGCTTTGAGTCGTCGTGCATGCCCCTTGACTTATTTTGAAGCTGAACTTCCGGGCATGGATCAAATAAAGGAGTTGTATAAGGTTGACGAAGACTTTGGTCATGTTTGGGTAAAGCACGCAAGGGACCAACCATTAGGTGATGACTATTTGATGCAAGATGGATATCTCTTCAAAAATGATCATTTGTGCATTCCAAGAAGTTCTCTACGTGACAAGCTAGTTAGAGAGCTCCATTCAAGTTATCTTAGTGGGCATGTTGGGCGGGACAAGATTGTTGCTAGCCTGAAAGCTTGCTACTTTTGGCCACAACTAAAGAGAGATGCTGGAAAGTTTGTTCAGCGATGCCCTATATGTCAAACCTGCAAAGGCCAAGTCCAGAACACAGGGTTATACATGCCTTTGCCTGTTCCTGTTGCTCCATGGGAGGACATCTCTATGAACTTCGTCTTGGGCTTGCCAAGAACAAGATGAGGAAGTGATGATGTATTTGTGGTCGTGGATAGATTCTCTAAGATGGATCATTTCATCCCATGCCGCAAGACAATGGATGCTCATCATGTAGCAAACCTATTCTTTCGAGAAGTGATCAGACTTCATGAAGTACCAAGGTCCATCGTCTCGGACCGTGATAGCAAGTTTCTTACTGCATTTTGGCTCACTTTGTGGAAGCAATTCGACACTGAATTGAAATTTTCTAGCACTGCTCATCCACAAACAGATGGACAAACGGAAGTGGTGAACAAGTTTTTGGGTAATCTGATCCGTTGCATTTGTGGAGAAAGAAAGAGACAATGGGATTTGGCTCTATCTCTTGCAGGGTTCTCCTACAATAACTACAAGCATAGATTCACACGAAGGAGCCCTTTTCCATTGTCTACACTAAAGTTCCAACACATGTGGTGGACCTGGTGAAGCTACCATCAAGTGGAAACTCAAAATCAGCATTGTCCTTTGCTGATAATTACACTGAGTTATTTGAAGAGATTTGTGATGTTCTGGAAGCACAAAATCAGAAATATAAACAACTTATTGATCGCTAAAGGAGGCCAAAATCATTCCAAGTTGGTGATAAGATGATGGTCTATCTCCGAAAAGAGAGGCTGCCTTTAGGTGTTAAGGGGAAGCTTAGGCAGTGAAGGTATGGAGCCTTCTCTATCATGAAAAGAAAAATGATAATGCTTATGTGATAGATCTTCCAAGCGACATGGGCATATCCAACACTTTCAATGTTGCGGACCTGACTCTCTACCATCCAGAAGAAGCGCTCTATGAAGATAACTCGAGGGCGAGTTCCAAACAACCAGGGGAGAATGATGAGGAACACTAGATGAGAAAAAAAATCGTATGTCAGATTTGTTTGGCTACTTCTAGATGCTTCCACTCTAGTGTAGTACTTTTTTTCCTTTTCTTTTCTTTCTATCCTACCTACTATTTTTTAGAGTCTTCTAATTGTGAGTAGCTATGAGTAGAATGATGAAACTTACATAATGTTTTCTAGAGTATTCCAACTATAAGTAGAAGTATGTGAAGGCTTCCCAAAGCCCTATAAATAGAGGTCCCCACCTCTACTTTGTAACAACAACTATGTACCCACTACCTATAATAGAACTTATTGTTCTTATCTAAGACCTTGGAGTATATATTGTGCTCTAGGAGTTCTGGATTGAATTCTTGCTGCCATATCGGCCTACATTCGCCTCTAGAGCGATATCTAGCGCAACAGGTTGAAGTTGTTCCTTCAATACTTGTGATATACACATTGTAGCAACAAGGTGAAGTTGCTCCTCCATAACCTTTGTGCTGCTTCACATACCGTGGGACAGGCCAATGTGAGAAGTTGTTTGCTAGGTTGTACGAGAAATCGGCATGTACTTCCCCGAAGCACGACGACGACGGAATTATTTTTGGCCAAGCTCGTAATCCGCCTGAGCCTCCACCACCAGTGCCCCATGACACCGCAGTGACCGCGGACGGTCGTGCCGAGCCGGCACAGGCGCGCCTCCCATCCGATGCAGCCCCTGCAAATCACACGCTGGCGGGCAGCGAAGCATGGATGCCCGGCGGCAGGGTCACCGCGACAATGGAGCTCAGACCGGTGGAGAAAGAGGGAGCTCGGCTAGCGGGGTTGAGGCAGATGAGGGAGCTCGGACCGGTGGCGCAAGAAGGAGCTCCGTCCAGCGGCGGCGGCTTGTTGTTGTGCATCCATCTGATCTGATGCGTGAGGGGAGGAAAGAGGGATAAGGGAGGCTATGGTGGCAGTTTGAAAGTAATTCTGGAAAACATCAGGGCCAATCATGGAAGGCGTGCAGGCGCGAAGCTGCATCAGCGATACGCCCGATTCTGGGGTTCCTCTCAGCCTGGCTGAGAGGCCTTTTTCTGCATCAGTCGGACCAGGCTGAGGAGCCCCTGCAGAAAACCAAACGGCCTAAATTTTGCAGGCCTAATGCGAGCCAGGTGCAAGCCACCCAACCAAACACGCCTACCATATTTAACTCCTATACCTCCTAATCCTCGCTCTGTTTCATATCCCCATTCTTCTCCCGGTTGTTCTGTGCACCCGGCCACGCACCAGACAACTGCAAGGCGAGTGTCTTTTTTTTAGGGGACTGCAAGGCGAGTGTCAATCATCTTCAACAGAAGTATCTCACCTGAATTCACGAGTATGTCGCCCCTGATTTTATTCTGTCAAAAAAAAATGCCGCCCCTGATTTTACACTCTTGGTGGCAAATGAGTCCCGCCTCCCGGGCAATCTTGCACGGTTGCACCTCGCTCTACCAAATCGCCTGAAGCTCTGCACATCATCTATGCCACAGCGAAGGCTCAGACGAAAGCGAATGATCCTGAGCCATGGATCAGAACCCAGGGTAGACGGCGCCGTCAATCGATCGTTCAAATCAACCTCCCGCCCTACGTGCCAGGCCCACAGTAGCGCACTATTCATGACTATATATAATCTGTATTCAGATTTTCCACGAACCAGACCTGCCATCTGACACTAGATTTCCCCAATCCCGATACAACAATCAACGAACAAGATATCATGCGCACCTGAGCCTGGGCACCAAAAACGCCCTGTCCAAAAACTTTAAAAAATTGTTAGAAACTAAAGAACCGACTAAAAACAGGTTGCTACAGTATAAATACAATCGCTACACTGGAACGTAAATTGCTCTATGGTGTTCCACTGCGGCATGCCCTGTGGAGTGTGGAGTGCCCTTGTGCATCTCGGTGCTATTGGGAAGGGAGCCCCTATTCCATGACATACGCGGTGACGAGCGAGGCAACGCACACCCCTCGCTCGCCCAGGCGCGAATTTGGTCCGGCCCATGTTTTTTTCGAGATTCCGAAACAAGTTCTGACCTTCAAAATATGTTCATGAATTCAAAAACAATTCTTGAATTAAAATATGTTCATGATATCAAAAGAATGAACAGATTTTGAATTTTAATGAACATTTATTTATTTTGATGAAAAACAATTATGAGAATTTTTAATAATGATGATCATTTCTTTTGCATTTGATTAACAATTTTTCAATTCGGTGAACATTTTTGACCTTGATGAACAATTTGTTTCTTCAAGAACCTTTTTTTAAATGGATGAACAAAAATTGAATTCAATGAACATTTTTTGAATCCGATGAAATTTGTTGAATTTGATGAACATATTTCGAAAATCAATAAACAAAATCTAATTTTATGTACATTTTAAAAAATCAATGAAAAAAGTTTGAATTTCATGAACAATTTTAAAATTTGATGAACGTTTTTGAATTTGATGAACTTTTTTACATTGATGCATTTTTTAATTTGATGAACAAAAAAGTTCGTTCTTCTGAAAATAAAATTCACAAAAAATGGAAAAGTAGAAGAAAAGAGAGAAAAGAAAAAGGAAAAGGAAAAGGAAAAAAACAAAACAAAACAAAAAGGAAAAACAGAAAATAAAAAAAACGAAGAAAATTTGGAACAAGAATCAAGAAAAGAAAGAAAAAACTGGTTCTTCGTTCACTATGCAAGAACACACGTGAAATCCTGAAATATGGGCCGGCTCACTATGCGAACGATCAGGGAGGGGGTGCGCGATAGGTCGCTCCACAGTGACATATGCGCCAAATAGGAGCCGCCGTGCTATTGGGCGCAATAACCAAGTCTAGTAAACTTCTATCTGCCCTGGGCAAGTGGACAAGCCCATATTAGGCAGAATCATTCTGAAGGCCCGCAAGGCACAACAATTTAATGTTTTTTTGGCTATTCTGAAAACATTGTGACTATATTTTTCTATGCCTAGAAAATGTACTCGACCACCAAGGGCTGCTTTGATTCAAAAGATTTTCATAGGAATTTTACAGTATTAGAATCCTTAGAAATTGTTACTACGATTTTTATTACGTTGGTTGTTTGCTTCATAGGATCAAATTCTTTAGGAATTTTTTCTAAGGATCACTTTGTATTACTTTCTTCCAACATCTACTAGAACCTCTTTGAAAAAATTCCTTTTCTTTTCTATGGTGCAATCAAACAAACCAAAATCATGTAGGGTTGAGATAAGCATGACATTTCAATTCTACGTTTTTTCTATTCCCACGTTTTTAGAATTCTGCGAATCAAAGAGGCCCCAATGTTGTAAGGCAGAGTATCTTCTAGTACATTATTGGCCCTTTTGCTTGTGATTATCCCGAGGACCTGCTTTGTTCTTGTGGTTCTAGCTGGAACAAATAGCTGTAGTACTACTGTCTTAGCATGGCCTTTCTTGCTCAATTTCCTTTTTTTGCTTTCTTGTCTTGTCTTTGCCGTGCCAACGTCTGTTCCATGTACCTAGTGAAATCATAATGGCATGGCAGCAAGAAATTCACTTTGTTGAACGTGCTCCAAGTGACACAATACTTTACACAGTGTCAAAATGGTATTTTGAAGTTTTAAAAATCTCCGGAAAAAAGGATATACACTATACATGTGCAAACTTGCGTGATGAAATAAGTAAACAAGTGAGCATGTAGATTTTTTGAAAATTATGAAACTTCAAAATGTGATTTTCAAATTATTTAAAATAAAGTACTCTAGTGTAGTGGTGCACCAAAACCCCGCTTTGGGCATGGTAGGCACTAGGGCTGCAAACGAGTCGAGTTCGAGCGAGTTGGATTAGGCTCAGCTCAACTTAGACTAAAATTCGAGTGAGCTCAAACCGAGCGAAGCTTAAGGTCATGTAATAGGTAGCTCGTGCTTAGCTTGTAATGATCTCGAGTCGATCTCGACCTAGTTTCGAGCTAAATAAGATTATTTTTCTTAATAATGTAGCACAAATTTTGAAATAAGGTAGGCGACAACACAACATAAGAAACCATTATGTAATTCAAATTATTCTCTCTCAACTGGAGATCAGTACTTAATAGCAATAAATTATGGATGAATTAGCAAGAGAATAAAATGAAGGCATGTCTGCTCTCAACTTTTACCAAAATAACATGATACTTGACACATGTCTGACCACATACCATAACAGGGCTAAATTTTCGCCACACATAATTAAGCTTACATGTTTGGTAGTAGAAAAAAAGGAGACAAATCGTACATAACGTGCATATACTAGACAGTATTTTTTTACTAGCTATATGGTAAATAATTATCTCATTTATTTTTAATATATATCAAAATTATGTAATATAATTATATGATGTCGAGCTATCGAGGTAAAATCGAGCGAGTCAGTGTTTGCTCAAGATTACCTCGTTTCTCGATCGAGCTATATAAAGTGTTCATACTCGCTCATTTCTTCTTGATTCGCTCTCGAGTCAAGCTGAAATATGAGTCGATCTCGAGCGGCTCACGAGCCTAGAGCTTTCATGCAACCTTGAGTAAGCACTACACTCCGAGGGGAAAATGTTCTGCGGGTCCACTCGTCAGCTTGCTCATCTTCTTCGACACAATTATAAGGTTATTGTTTCCAAACCAAAATTTCCGAAGTTTCATCCTTGCATATGTATAGTCGACTCGATTAGATTAGAGCACTATGGAATGAGTGAGTGAATGAGCGAAACATTGTCGGAGAAAGCATTCCAAGGCTCCATTCGTCGCCTCACCTCCCTCATGACAATTAATTCTACCGATTTCAAAACAAAATCTCCAAAGTTTCATCTTCATGTAGGAGCAGTATGTACATTGCACTCAGATTAATTCACACTACTTCTTAATGGCTGGAGTTATGGTCAGACGTCAGCAGCAGCATTTTGGGGTGCCTCCTTGTGTGCAGCATTCGGCTCGCCGTCGGCGCCGGCGCCGGTCCGCAGCCGCGCCTTGTCAGCCTCGGCGCCCCAGTCCATGCGCGCGATCACCACCAGCAGCACAGTCAGGCTGGCCGCGGCGCCGATGATGAACCCGGCCAGCAGCCCCTCGATCCCCAGCCGGGCCCTGAACCCGAGCGCCACGCCCACTGGCAGTGCCACCAGGTAGAACCCGCCCAGCACGGCGTACATGCCCACGGCCGGCCTCGCCGTGCCGCGCACGATGCCGCCGCACACGTTCAGCGGGAAGTTCACCACCTCCAGCGCCGCCATCACCTTCATCGCCTTCCCCACGCCGTCCCGCACCTCCGCGCCGCGCGTGTAGAGGCGAGGCCACTGCCGCCGCGACGCCAGCATCAGCAGCCCGCCCAAGGCACCGGCGAGCACGCCGCCGACGATCGACACGGCCCCGGCCCTGCGCGCCCCCGCGGCGTCGCCCGCGCCCAGGGAGTTGGACACGCGCACGGACGCGCTCACGGAGAGGGAGAGCATGCCGGCGAATAGGAGGTAGTCGAAGTTGAGGGTGATCGCGATCACCGCCACCGCGCGCCGGGCGTCGGGGAGGCGGCCCGTGAGCAGGATCAGGATCTCGTAGCACCACCACTCGAGGCACGTGTTGAGGCAGCATGGCACGGCGAGACGGATCAGCCGTAGCCAGTCGGCCGCCGCCGTCTTGGTCTCCTCGGGCCACCACCACCGCGCGCACGGCGCCGCTGTAGACGCCGTCGTCTTGGCGCTCTTCCTCGCGAGGAGTACGTCGGACGCGAGCACGTAGGCGGAGAGCAGGACCGCGACGACGAGGTCGCTGAGCCAGACGGCGGCGGCGACGCCCTCGACGCCCCTGGTCCGCGCCAGGCACGCGGTGAGCGGGACGTGGACGGCGAGGCCCACGGCGGAGGCGAAGAGCGTGGGGAGCGTCACCTCCTGGGAGCTCAGGTACGACTTGAGCGGGGCGAGGAAGGAGGTGACGGCGAGGTCGGGGAGGAGGCACAGCACGTACCGCCTCGCGACCACCGCGATGTCGGGCTGCTGGCCGAAGACCCGGAGGAGCACGGTGTCGACGCGGAGCCAGAGGAGCGCGATGGGCAGGGAGGCGGCGAGGAGCATGGCGGTGGCCATGAGCAGCGTGCGGCGGAGCAGCGCCGCGTTGCCGGCGCCGTGCGCCTGGCCGCAGATGGGGTCCATGGCGCCGCAGAGGCCCGTGAGGACGGCGAAGCCCGTGGCGTTGGCGAAGCTGAAGCCGAGCGTGCCGGCGGCGAGCTCGAGGTCGCCGAGGCGGCCGAGGAAGGCGGTGGTGACGGCCTGCTTGGCGAACCACGTGAGGTTCATGGCGATGAGCGGCAGCGCGATCCCCCGCTGCGCCCGCGCCTCGCCGGCCACCGCGGCCGCCCACCCCCAGGGCCTCTTCTCCCTGGCCGCCGGGCACCCATGCTGATGCTCTTGCTCATGCTGACCATGATCGTGCGGCGGCGGTGACGACGGTGGATCCATGGCAGAATGGCCAGCCCGTGCTCAGTGTGAGCAGAGCAAAATGGGTTTGCTTCGATGAGAAGAGAGCAGAGCAAAACGGCCGAGCAAGTGATGCAATGCAAAGATATGGAGATATGGTGACGGCAGTTTTGATCAGGCATACAAAAGGAGATGTGGTGATCCAAACTGATCCCAAATTTGGCATTCCCAAATAAATGCCATACCAGCAATTTATTTAGCTCAAAATGAATGTGGAGCAAGTAGGTGGATGACACGGAGGCATGTGAATTTTTTTTTAGCAACTTCGTGCATGTGGTTGATTTGGGGAGAAAAGGGAAGAAGGATAGAAATTTGGCAATCCATATTTATACTCCGTGATTGAGAAATAAATATCAAGACCATCTTTCAATTCAAAATAGATATGGTTCATAAATTCGCACTAGTTAATTCTCAAATTTGCATAAGATTTCACAGTGTTTGCCACACTATTTCGTCGTTCTAAAACAAGAATAAATATTACTCCCTCCGTCCTCTTAATATAAGAACATTTTTTACACTAGTGTAGTGTCAAAAACGCTCTTATATTATGAAGATTTTTGACACTAGTGTAGTGTTAAAACCACTCTTACATTACGAGGACGGAGGGAGTACATCTTTTCTTTGCTAGCTAGACAAATTCTTAATAACATGCTGAACATGTTTACTACTCAATACTCATATGTATGAAGAAATATATAGAGTAGACCGAGAAATTATCCGTGGCCAACAAATTTAAAATGCCATTTTTCACAGGATGAACAACTTTTTACAACGTGATGATTACATTTTTAGATTGTATAAATCAAATTTGTTATATGAAAGTAATAAATAATACTATATGGCTTTGTGCAACTAATGCAGAGATCCGGGGCTATCCTACTTTTTGAAGAAAAAGAAAATTGAGGCATGGACTGACCGTAATAAATATGGGTGGGATAGGTGGATGACACGAGGGCATGTGAAAAACCGGAATGATAAGCTAGACTTGGCGTCAACTTAATTAACCAGGACTAGATAAGAAGATTAGTATACAAGGATGTAGTTAGTGCTAATGGTCGGATTCCTACGTGCATGATTACAAAGTGGATCGAGATTACCCCGTTCTGCTGGTGCCATAGTTAGTGGGCAGCAAAGGTAGTAGGATCCATTGACATGGACATGGCAAAGCCAGTCAGGAAGCAGAGTTCTAGAATGCACAATTTGGAATCAAAATTCAAGTTTATTCCTTGGATTCCCTTAATTATCAATCATATCCTAGATAAGGTCATGTTAGATAAATAACCACTGTACATTATATATGGTTCCGGGTGCAAATTAATTTCACAGTGGTGAGTGATATGATTCAGAGCATCAGATTCACACGCATGATGGATGAAGGGATCTCTCAAGTGGTGTGGATCCTAGTACTGGCTACAAGGACAGTCACATGCATGATCGATCTGCCACCTGACTCTCACTCACACGCATAGCATGCACTGGTCGACACCTACGAGCTGCTTGACCAAGTGTACATGCATGCATGATAGTACTTACTAGTGATTGGGGCGCCGCATAAGAGAAAGTTGTGCACACGTTTTCATTTAATCATTGCCTCCGTCTAAAAAAATATCTTTAAAAAAATCCTCACTTTCATCTAAAAAAAGTTAAAAGAAGAAGAAGAAAATTACCATCCCACCCTATCAGCGAGTGCCACTTTGCATAACCCTTCATTTAAAAAATATCAATGGTCCTCACCTCCATCTAAAAAGGAAAAAATACATATAAAAAATAATTCCCACTTTCATCTAATTTTTTTTTCAAAAGAGAGTTCTCACCACGCCCAGCCAGCTTGCGCCACATGGCATAGTTGGTTGGCCGCCCTTCCGGCGTAGCTTAATGGTTTTAATATATATCTGGTGTACTAGACAAGCTAACAGAAGCATGCGTGATATGTGCAACAAATTCAGGGGAAACGCATGCTAACCATGTGTGCTGGCTAGCTTTGCTTTTATGTGTATGTTTTAAATACTTTAGATTGTCGATCCGTTATAGTACTACTAAGATATCAAATAAAGATGAGGCAGTTATCAAATTAAGTGCCTTCGGAAAGCAACATTAACAAAGATGATCATGATGACGATACAAACTTGTAACCCACAAGAAACTATGCTGCAACCAAAAAGAAAAAAAAAATGCCTCTGTTTTGGAGAAGAAAAGGGGAAGGATAAAGATTGTGTGTATGCGTCTGTTGGATGATAACCAAGCAAAGCCAAATAATGGGCTCACCATCACTCCCCACTATCAGCGGAATAATTTGGCCAAAGTGACTTGCCTCCTCTTTTTGGCAAATCCAAGTGCAGTGCTTTGAGGATATCCTACATTTTTTTGTGCACCTTTCCAGGGTGCAAATGCAATATCGAGATCTCTTTCCCTTTCTCTTTTGCTAGCAAATTTATGCTTTAATACATTGGTGGAATTGAAGGAGCAACTTTAGTTAGTTTTCACCATCCTATCCGCCTAATTTGCCTTGCAGATTAAAACAGAATTACTTGCAGGAGTTTCTCACGTGCATGGCCATGCGCTCCAGCTGCAAGCAAATAAATGTATAATGCGGCAAATATCTGTATGATCCTTGTTCGCCAAAATGAAGAGAAAAAATGTGTGGTCCTTTTTGGAGGGGAAAAAAGGACTAGTGTGAGCTCTCTTTTAAAAGCAAATGGAAGGTTTGGAGGCTGAGCGGGTTTAATAGGATTTTCTTGAAACAAGAATTGCTTTGACAATTTCCACAGAAACATGAGTTTTATTCGCCTCGGTGTCCAAGTGGAAATCAAATGTGTGACTGCTCACTTTCTAGTCTTAGGGAGTGAATAATTCCTTGATGCACTACGCTTAGAGAGAGAAAGAGGGGAGGGGGAGGGGGAGTGATGTGTAGTAGTACAATGAAAAAGGGAGGTTGACCAGGCTGATCAATGGCACCCCGATCTCATGGGTAGTCGGCATCTAATGAAACCGACACCCCTAAGTTCAGGAGTGTCGATGAGTTAAGTGAATCAGAGAAGCAAGAAGGAGAAGAATGTCGGGGCATGTTCACGCGACTGGACTAGGCAGCGAACTCCGGGATGTTGTCCGGTGAGTAAAAATAGCTTGGCTTACCTGAGTTGATATAGCCTGATTTCGGTCAATAAAAGGAGTAGCTATCATCATAAGTGATGGTGGAATCCAAAATGATGTGCACTCGGATTTAAAGCTGGAGCACATTTGTTCGCACACGGCTGAACTCTCATCGGTCATGCGTGCATCCATCCATGCGAGTCTAGCTAGCTAGCAGTGTACGTTGCGTGACCTATGTCACATACGTAGGTGATAGGTCACTCACGTCACTCATACACTGTTCCCCTGCATCCATCCTTCGGGGTACATGGTTTTTGCCTGTCATCTGGATCACCTGCACAACCAAATCGAATCGAATCAAAAAAGCAAACACCATGATCGATGTGCATGTGTGATCGATATGTACTCCCTCCGTAAACTACTATAAGAGTGTTTAGATCACTATTTTAGTGATCTAAACGCTCTTATATTAGTTTACAAAGGGAGTACCACACATGCCTCCCGTCCTGTATCTCAAATGAACTCCATTGTTTCAAATACGATAACATGTCGAAATATTTAAGTTCCATTGTGTTACCGAACTGCAAAGTTTCAAATTTGTATGCCGTGTTATTCGGAGAGACATGAAATAGAAGTTCCTATGAAGCGAATCGCGCATCTTGATGCAATGATGAACGATTTGGATAGAAGGTGTAGGGTGTACGTGTACCTGCAGGGCCACGGAAAATCCACCCTCACGCGAATATTATGAAAATTCGTCACCAAAGCCAATAGTTTTTTACAATAAAAGGTGCATGCACACAAACGGGGCAGAGGATTGCCGAACACAGGCTAAAAGTCAGACTCTAATATATATTTCCTATGTAACTCAAATGCAAGTACTTACTAGTGGAGTATGTTCAGAGGAATAAAGAAGTATAACATATGCATATGTGGCATATGAGGAATTGAAATAAATATATACTCGAAGGAGTAGAGAACAATTTTTCTTTATTTCACTGTGTATTGGGGACTGACCCACCAACTTACTAATTACTTGCATAATGCATAAGTGGATCTCAAATGGTAAAATAATAATCTCTTGACCATCTATGTATGGAGAGCGGCGAGCCAAAGGCAATTACCGCTATGGAGAGCGGCGTTTTGGCTCCTAGGTGCATATGCACCCATTGTCGAAATACACATTTTGAAAAGTTGAAAAATTCGGAACAAAAATTCCACATGTATATCCAGACATTTTATGTGCGTTCACAAGGTTTCAATGAAAAATGACGTTCTTTGTGGCTTGTGTAAAAAAAATAAAGAAATGCCTCGTGAATAGTTAGAATGAAGCATCAGAAATTGTCTTTTTTACACAAGCCACAAAAACGTCGTTTTTCACTGAAACCTTGTGCACGCACATAAAATGCCCCGATATACACGCAGGATTTTTGTTCCGAATTTTTCAACTTTTTGAAATGTGTATTTCGACAATGGATGCATAGAGGCAATTACCGCTGTGTATACCACTATATAGTATGTGAATAACCTTGAATAGTGGTTGTTGGAAAAAGCCAATCTAACAGTGAAGAGTTGGCAAATCCGAGCATTGTTGGCTACTGGATATCCTATACACTACACAAGTTTTTGCCATGTGTACTATCTAGAAGATTCCATTATTATTAAACTTCAGCACAATGTTTCTCCTCATTTGTCTAGGCAGACATCCCAGACAATTGTCTAACAGAAAAACATTCTACAACCAGACTCCTCACTCGCAGCCCAAATAATTTATTCAGATTACATTTATTACCAGAAAAACACATAATTTATTTAGATGACATTTTATTAGATATAGAATTTTAATAAAAATAAGAACTTCCGCGCATAGAGCCAAAACATGATACAAAAAAAAGTAAAAGTAAACAACTCTTTTGCTTGAACAAAAAATATAGGGAAAAACATATTTGCCTTCTATTAAAAATATAAACATTTTATTTAAATTCCATCATGTATTAAAAATGTTTAACATGTTTTATGATTTATTACTAATGTGCATCGTGTAAATATTCATCGTATAATAATTTCTTAAAAAGTTCATTAAAAATATCCATCATGTATTAAAAATGTTCTTCATGTATAAAAAAATCATCATGGATTAAAAATGGTTGCCAGATATTAAAATGTTTATGATGTATTAAAACATATAATTTAAAAAAATCAAAGTGTATTAAGAAATGTTCATAAATGAAATAAAATAGTACAATATAGTTTCAAAATACTTTATGTCTATTTTAAAAATGTTTATCATGGTATTTGAAAAATCTCAGGTCAGGTTTTAATCTTTTAGTACACAAAAAATACTTCTAAATAAACCATAAACTTTCTTGAAGCACGAGGAACATTTTATGAAAATACACGATGAACATTTGAGTACACCATAAAAATTTTTAATACACGGGAAACCATGAAAAAAATTCATGATGAAGAAACAGAACCAGAAGGAAAGTAAAGAAAAAATGTAAAAAATAATATAAATCTAAAAAAGGAAAACAGCAAAAATAAAGTAAAAAAAATTAGAAGATAAATAAATACCGCAAGCTATTTTTATAAGAAGGGTGTGGTAAACAAAAGTTAAGAAAAAAAGAAAAGGTATGGTACGCAAAAGGTAGAGAAAAGAGGGAAAATGAATAAAAATGCATAAGGCCAAAATAGTTAGGAGTAAAAAAAAGGAAAGTGCAAAAAGAACCATAGAATCCCAACAAAACCCATTCCTTGAAAATATGAGGAAAGACCCGATTTAAATGATTATTGGAGAAAAATCGCCCTTTATTTGGCCGGCCAATGTGCGGTGTAACTGCAGGCAAATGCGAGTTCCGACTCGCTGTAAGCAACATATAGCACTAACGTTAAGCCTACACTTATATGAGCTGATGAGCTGGGCTTCTGCATAAGGAAAAAATATTATCAGAATCATTTCAATTATTTTCATGGATAGCTTGATTTATTCGTCTAGGCATCCAAATGAAAAAGCGTTCGCTTCCTGGCCTTATGGAGTAATTGGATCATACATTCCGCTCCGTTGTGGGTAGGTG